>NW_005054583.1:371922-373307 GCF_000277835.1 Geospiza fortis
ATCCCATTTCTTATACACTAAATATTCTATTTATTCACTGGAGATTTTGTTTCCTAAGGTACCCATACACATAGAAAGGTTTTCTGAAGGCTTTCTTTCTCTCAAGTAGTCAGAATTTATTTTTAAGCCAGCAAGTGCTATGAATCACTTAAGTTAATACTTTCCATTGTACATTACTTTGTATTCATCAACAGAGAATTTCATCTTTTTTCAGGCAGCTTTGTCAAGGTGCCACAAGTCTCACCTAAGCATAATAATTCTGCATTTCCTACCATCTTTATTACTTTGTTGATCATTAAATCAATGATCTGAAAAAAAAGGATGCATTCAACACTGATTTGAGGCTTACAGTAGATGTGCTGAGACTTGACAAATATTCATAAACAAACCAAGATAAATATTGCCCTTAAAATTAAAAAGGAGGAGTTTGTCTTCTACCTCAGCCGTTCCAGTGCTACGGACTGAAGCAGCAAAATGTTTAAATGACTAGCTCAGGTTCCTGGTGATAACCCACCCTCCTGACCTGCAGATCCTGAGCAACCTGGTCCAGTGGAAGGTGGCAGGGGAGTTGAAAATGAGAAGACCTTTGAGGTCCTTTCCAACTCAAACTGTTCTAGGATTCTGTGGTTGATCCAGCCAGAGCAACCACAGAAACCAAGTGAGCAGCAGTCACTGGGTAGAGCATTGCACAGTGGTGGAGAGAGAAGGAAACAACCATTTAAGTTGTCTTTACATATTGTCAGCAATGTCTATTTATCACTTGGTGAGAAATTTAGATTTTGGGATTTTCAGTATGTTGTGGATGGAAGCAAGGTAGAGGACACAGGGTATTGTCCTCGGTTTCTTCTTCATGCTTCTTCTTTCTTCTTCATGGGTTTGGGTGGCATTTTGTAATTGGGCATAAATTCTGCATTGCAGCTCTTTGGGATCTGTTATTGGGTTAAAAGGGAAAATAATCTAGGTGTCAGCTCTTAATTAGATGGTTTAGTCTTAAAAGACCTTGTAACAAGAGATTGTTGGCCATTTTGTGCCTTCTAATGAAAGACTGCAGAATTCACAGTAGTGAGACTCTTTCACTGATAAGAATTAATAAACACTTGAGTCCAAACATGAATTACTGTCTCAAATGCCTTCAATCCAGACCCAGAGAAACCAATGACTGGTACCCCCACATGTCTAAGAGGACACAGGAATGAAAATTTCTGGAAGTTTCCAGATCATATCACCCACTACAGAGATGAACAACTGGATGATTAGCAGCACCAGCAGAGTTGTGCAGCAGGACTGTCCAATCACAGGCTGGAGAAAGGCCACAAATTTCACTGGTGGCTACAGCCACTCATGTCAGCATCTGCAGCAGCAGGATACACAGAAGCCCCGGACAC
>NW_005054583.1:373323-386893 GCF_000277835.1 Geospiza fortis
GCAGCAGCAGCATCTCAGCAGCCTCAGCACCACCAGCCACAGCTGGTGAGGGCGCCCCAGGCTGGGCTGGCACTCACATTCCCAGCTGGAGAGAGGCTGCTGAGAGAGATGCTGCTGTGAGACACGTGGGAGCTGCAGACAGAGGCACAGTGACCTTGTCTTAAAAAACCATCCAGGGTGAGAGGCCTGTGTGTGGAGTGGAGGAAGACAGCCAAGGGCCAGGGGGTCCTTGGATTCTTGGATTTTTTTTCTCCATTCTACACAATTCAGGCTTTAGGTATTTACCTGGCATCACTATGCTGCTCTTCTTGACTTCAGCAAGAGTCAGGAAGACTCGCAGTGCATGAGGCAGGATAAGTCTGCAACCACACACACGGGAAGTTCAGGCTCTACAGTAACAAAAGGAAAATTCCAGGAGAGTTCTCATAGAGACAGTGATGACTTAACGTCATAGAAGCACAGAATCATAGAATGTCCTGAGCTGAAAGAGACCCACAAGGATAATGGAGTCCCACTCTTGGCCCTGTATAGGATGTCCCAAGAATCCCACCATGTGCCTGAGAGCATTGTCCAAATATTTTTTGAGCTCTGTCAGGCTTGGTGCTGTGACCACTGCCCTGAGGAGCCTGTTCCAGCACCCAAACACCTTCTGGGTGAAAAGGGTGAAAACCCTTTTCCTAATATCCAAACTAAACCTCCCCTGACAGCTTCATGCTGTTCTCTTGAGCCTAATTGCTGGTCACCACAGAGAAGAGATCAGTGCCTGCCCCTCATCCTCCCTTCATGAGGAAGGTGTGCACTACATGAGGTCTTTCCCCTCAGCCTCCTCTCCCTCAGCCTGAACGAGCCAAGTGACCTCAGCTACTCCGTGTGTGGCTTCCCCTCCAGGCCCTTCACCATCTTCATGGCCTTCCTTTGGACAATTTCCAATAGCTCTGTGTCCTTACATCCTCAGCCTCTCTTATTGCCACTCTAACAGCAGATGTAGGAATTAGACCTTCAGGTGCAATTCTTTCCACAAGTTTGTTGATTTACTAAGTACCAGACATACTTCATCCTTTTGGAAACCAGCTTTCAACTCCTTTCCCCACACAGAATAAGTTATTAAGGTACAAATAAGAACTGATGGTGAATAATGGAAATCTCCTCCACTAAATGTGTTTTGTTTTATTTTTCTCTTAATGTGAACCATAACCTCTGCAAATACCAGAAGAGTGCCTATTTCTTTAAGAGGATCTATATGTTCCCATAAATGCACCCACACAAAGTGCTAAATTACTCTTCCAAACAAAGGGTACTGCATCTCTGAACCACGACAGAGGTGTGCATGAGCTGTCTCTGAACCAGCTCTCTCAGGAGCAAGGAACAGAGGCTGCTCTGCTTGGGCTAAAGTCCCCTTCTCCCAACATCTGTGCACCCCAGTGATGTCCTGCTGCAGCTGGGCACCAGGCTAAGTTATAGTGCCTCTCTTATCCAAGCTGGCTCATGGATCTTTGCATCTTTCAAGTTCAAATGCTGCTTCTGAACAAGCTACATTTTTGCCAAATATGCCATTTATGGCCTGATTATATCTTTGAACCAAAATCCTTTAGTATTCATCATGTGAAGCAATGCTGGGAATGTTTCACCATTTTTCCCCTGTGCTGATCCAGCAACCAGCCAGGAGTCCAGACTGGGGCATCACACAGAGGAGGGCGGTGGCAGATCACAGGAAATGTGGTCCTGCCCTCCAAAATGCCAGAACAGACTGGAAACCTGAATGGCAAAGGCAGTAGAAATGTGTATGATTGATTGAAAACAAAAGATCACTTATACCATAAAGTGTGAAGGGTGTTTGGAAAAGAGGGATAAGGCTCAGGGTGTCTGTCCCCTGTTCCATATTTTGACAATAAATAAGTTTACACTTGGTAAAAGGACATATCTACAGTGTAAATGGCTGTTCCTCAACTATTTGTCCAGGCTCCTGTTCAGACAGTGAAGGTAAAGCTTGAGCATGATTTTTCTGTCCTAAAGCATGCATTTTAAAGGAGTTATCTGGGTAGCACCTTAGAAATATCTATTTCTCTGCCCTGTCCACAAAAAGAAAGCTGGTGGCTACTTTGAATGAAGCTGATTCTACTAAAGTAAACTGAAATAAATTCCACTCATGATCAGGATCTCAGGCAAAATGCACTCCTAGGCCTGAACATTACCATAGAAGAATTATCAATGCCATTGCAGCATGGGGATCCTTGTGTAAAAATGTGAGGGAGGATGAGCAAATTTCATTGCAGTTCAGGGTACTCCAAGATTATATGAGTGGTCTCCAAAATTAAAGGGGCTGGGGAAGGGCACAGCATTTATCCTCTGATGGTCTGGCTGCACAAACTAAAGTCTCACAGGATGAGCTAGAGCAAATATTTCTCTAATTTTGTACCTGTGCAGCCATCAGAGGAAATATTCTCACCCAATGCAAGCCTGCATTCCACAGTGGGAGCAAACAGAGGGGCATCACCTCCAGACAGTTGAACTCCAGAGGTGGGACACAGGCAGAAAAGAGAATTTCTGATGAGAACATTATCCCCATCACAAACGCACCACAGCTTAATAACCATCTTTGATCATGAGATGAACTGGAATGGACAGTACTTAAACCAAGGTACACTTCAGCACTCACACACTATAGCTGGTAGCATATACACATTTTTAGATCATGTATCTGCCTTAAGACTAAGAAATACTGTTCTTTCTAGCCAGAATAAGCTACAGGGATTCTGTTGCCAACCATAACATATAAAAGAACCTATAAAATTACAGTCACACACTAAGGCATATGTCTCACATTTAACTTAATGTTTATCTTGTCAGGAAATTCAGCTAGACCATGCCAACATTTTGTTTCATTCATGCTGTCTTCAAAATCATCTGTTGTTGAGGGAGGAAAAGGAAGGGGAGAGAAAAGAAAATGCAACAGAATGATCCATATATATATATATATATGAAAGGGACAAAATTCAAAATAATCTCATAAATTCAAAATAATCTCATAAATAAGGCTCAAACCCAAAAGCATCATACAAAGGACTCCATAGTAACAGCATTCACCTTTACTTTACATGGATTGAAGTTGCCATCCTTAATTTCATCTGTAAAATAAACAATGTTTCTAAAATTCTAAGTCACAACTTGTGCCCTTCACTCATCTACAACATGAAGTGGGCTCCTTGATTTCTGATAAGCCTCATTCTGCTGAAAGGTTTTGTGGGTGTTGCTGCTGAGGAAGTCACCTTCACACACTACAGACCTGGTATCAGCCAGTCCTGAAGAGCACACTCATCAGAAAATCAATTGGAACACAAAAAAAGCAAAAGAGTGAAAAGGCAGCTACTTCTTTCAAAATTATCTAAAATATCTTTATTTCACTCATATTAGGAAAAAATATTTAAAACTTAAAACACTTAAAACACAGCTTACACAAGTAAATAATTAATCATCATGAATTATTTAGAGATATGTGGACTTAATATGTTTACAAGTCCCAAGCTGTTTTACAAAAGAGGAAACATTTATATAATTGGCCCTCAAACTCTTTTTAAAATGCTCCTGCTATGCTGAGGGTTCTGATTATCAGTGGCACTGGTCCTGAAAGAAAAGCTTTTATAAACAGAGTGTTTGGTGGGAAGATAAGAGCAGTGGGAAATGACTAAGTAAGGTGATCTTTTCTTAGTAATTGCTGATTATTGCTGCTGAACAAGATGATTCTTCCAACCGCCATCCTGTAAGCCTTGAGTTATCTCAGGTGTGGTAAAAGGTCTCCAAACCAGACACAATTAAGTCACCTGACCTGAGGCATCATCTCTGTCCTGTGTTGACTATATGATGCTTTTATCCCCAAATCGTCTCATTGGTTTATGCTGAATAATAATAAGTTTTGCACCTTTAAGACTTGTTGCAGAGAGTGAAAGGGGGGAGAGAAGAATCGCACAGTTCTTTTTTTTCTTCGCTCAGACATTGCACATACTCCCCCGCATTCCTCCTCCAGGACTGTGTTGTCTGCGGACAGACAGACGGCAGGACAGAGAGCTCTCCTTTTGCTTTTAGTTAGTTTTAGCTGGCTGAGGCAAAGAAGAGTCCCTGGACTGTGGTTTTTCTTTTCCTTTTCTTTGGACCTCTTGGAACCTGCTCTGGACTGAACACCCAGGGGAGCACCGGCAGCTCGCACCTGTGGCCACCGGGCCGGGCCGGGCCTGGCCTGCGACAATTCCAGCACCAGAAGGACTGATAAGAGACTGAGTGAGCTGGGCTGCAACCCGGGGGGTTTTCTCAGTTGGTCATCTCTTTTAGAGCGGCAAGGGGTTTTATTGTTTTAATATTGTTAGGTTCTATTGTTTAATAAACAGCTTTTTTCCACTTTTCTTCAAGGAGGTATTTTCTCCCGGACTGGTTGTGGGGGGGAGGGGCCGATTGAATTTATCCTCCTACTAGAGCCCCTCTGGGGACTCTCTCTCTCTCTCTCCCAAAATTTTGCTCTAAACCAAGACATCTCCCAGAACAGGCATGTGCCATGGACAGACACGGGGCAAACCAGCCCCACTGCGCAGCAAACAGCACCTTCCCCCTGGCAGTGAGTATTCCACAAGTCCCCAGAGGAAGCCACTTATGCTGAGGAATAAACCTGCCCTTGACAGCCCAAGAAGGCTTTTGATAAGTTCATTTTTACCTCTGTCATGCTCTGCATACCACCCTCCTCTCAGAGTTGCTGCCAGTTTCCCCAGGATATCTCCATGGTCAGAAGTCCTCATTGAAATGCTCTTTGCAGGTGCTGCCAGACCTCCTGCCTCACCCTCAAAACTCTCTCTGAAAGCTCCTGATGACCCTGGTCCTTACAATTCAGAAAATTTCAGAGGCCATTCACTTTCTGTAATAGAAGTATAAAAAGCTGGACTAGATAAGCCCTAAGAAGGCTGGTCTGACCCCACAGGTGACCCTGATTTTAGCAGGTGATTGGAATAGATGTTCCTTCCAACCAGAATTATCCTATGAAACTATCCTGTGAACAAAAATAGCTTTTTACTATTCACTTCATCAGAGAGTAAGTACAATAGCAGTCCCAGAAAGAAGCTAAGACTGGCTAAGAAGGACAGGCAAGGAAGGGAGTCATTCCTGGTGCTCCCTTTTATTAAGGTAACCTCGACTCAGAGAAGTCCACACAAGGAACACCTATTCCAAGAGAAAAAACTCTGTGCTTTGCCTCTTCTGCCTCCAGCTGAACCCTCAAACTCCAAACAGCCCCAGAGGAGACACAAAGGAGATTGATGTCCTTGGATCTCCTGGTTGTAATAAAGCAAAAAAAAAAAAAATTTACAAAAAAAAAAAGCTCAGGTGCTGACATTTCTTCATGCAATATCCTGACATGTTCTGCTCTGAGGGAAGCACCTGTGCTTGTACAGACAGCAGGCACCTGGCTTTGGGAGGGAAGCAAGACAGCAGTGATGATGCAGCCCCTGCATTCCTCCTACCTGCAGGTGCGGTGACCAAAGTAGCTCCAGCCATATCCTTGTCCATTCCCATCCCAGCCACAGGTCTCAGTATTCAAACAAGGGAAGGAGTCCTACCACAGCTGGGTTTTCTTACATATAATGCAGGAATTTCAAATTAGAGCATTCAGGCCTCGCTTGTTGTCTTCACTGTCTCAGCACTTTGTGTTTGTATCTTTTATCTGGAGACAATGTCTCATCACTTGTGCCCAACACAGTCAATTAACTCCCTCTTTTCAGAGAGCACTTTTCCTCATCTTGGCTGTGCTGGGTTAGAGGTTGGACTTGATGAGCTTAAAGGTCTTTTCCAATTTAAATTGTTCTATGATTGTGTGATTCATCTACAAGGCGTTCCTCACCTTTGATCTACCATCTGACAATGCAGCAGAGATCCATGTTGTACTGCTGATTCTGGCATTAGATGTGTCCTAATTTCATCTAACTAACCTATTTCAGGGTACCCTATCCCCACTACATCTATGCCACTTTTAGCTTATTGTCATGGAGATTTTGAAGCTCAGAGCAGAAAAACGTGTATGCGCTAGACTGAATTTCACCCATGCAGAGCCCAGGTGGAGAGGCTGAGTAAACCCTGGGAGGTGGTAGGAACAAAACAGATCAATCCCCTTGACCACACCATGCAGCAATAACTCCAGGGCTCATAATTCAGCAGCAATCTTGACATCTGCTGTTTGTCCCCAAGCAGGAGCAGGGAGCAGTGGAGCAGAGTAGCCATGGTTACATCTCAGTCGCTGCTGCTGGTCACTCCCATGTTGTTGGGTGATTCCATGATCACAAAGTCCCAGCCTGGGACAAGATGGCTTAACAAGTACTCTGATGCAGCCCATTTCACCCTATATAGTCTGTTTATGACTCTGGATAATGATTAACTTTCCAAGGATATTAATTAACTTGCTCTGAGGGGCCTTGCACACCTAAGGTAGCGTTAGGCAGTCACACAAATGAATCACCACAGGGCACTGCAGATCCAGCAGCTGCCAAAAGCAAGGGGAAGCCATTCCCCCCACTGCCAGAGTCCAAAGTGCCTTCAGCATGTGCTGCTGTAGGCAAGAGGGTAATGCTGGTGTGTATTTTTAGTTCAACTAGCAGAGACTATTTCTGCACTCCGATGTCTGATGCTGAGCTAGCCCACCTTCTGTTTCTCCATCAGGGTATTATTATTAGCTGCACTAAACCAATGAGCTCCTCAGCACAGCAAGTTTGATAAAGCACTAATGTCACCCACTACCAACACAAGGCACCTAAAGAAAACAAGGCCTAATTTACAATGCTACTAAAAATTAGCAGAAGTCTGATGATCATTCTTCACTAGCTTTTTTCACTTGTACTTATTTTTTCTTTTTTTTTCCAACAATCTTTCTTCCCTCTTCAGACAAAAGAATTGATGCAATCCAAAAGAATTGAAGCAATCCAAATGAATTGATGCAATCCAAAATCTATTCCTCCCTTCCCCACCACAAAAGAAAGAACACATCTAAAGGCTTTTCACGTCACCTTCTGGAATTATTATTAATCTCCATTTCATCCATTCATCCATATGGACATCTTTCAAAAGAGTATCCTTGTTGAAATAATGTCTATCTGCCTTGTAATCTTCTGCCTCATAATGCCCCTGACTTTGCTGCCTGGTTCCCCAAGCAAAGACAAGGAATGTTCAGGTGGTTGTGACATCCCAGGCTAAAACAGCAGCTTGACTTCGATCCATCCATGGCAGCCAACAAAAGCTTTTCGACCCAGAGGGCTCAGGCTTCCATGCCTTTCTCAAACAACAAGCTCTTCACAGCCTTGTGCATTATCTTTCCTTCTGAAAAGACTTTTGTGCACGGGGATGACTCCTGCTGCTCCTGAGGTCAGTGGCAAACATCCCATAGCCTCCAGTGGTGCAAGGGCTGGGTGGCTGTGGAGCAAAGCACTCTAGAACATCACACAATGAGACTCTATTTCCTCTAACATCTACTGTAGCAAACTGCACCCTCACACAGCTCAGCCTAAGCGCAGCTGCAAAGGGAGAGGGAAATGGAGAGGAAACAATGAGGCACAGGCAGAAAAGAGAAGTTTTCAGCTGAGATTTTAAACCAAGACAGGCAGGAAAAGAAAATAAATAGCACAGTGAGATTGCAGGGTGTAGAACAGGTTTATTATGCAGGGCAGTGTACTCTGTAAGCGCCTGTAAGAAGAGATACTTGCAGCAGCAGACACTCAGTTCTAATGAAATCCATCTGCCTTGTCCCACAGAGATGCTCATGTCCTGTGACGCGGGGTAGTTGGGCCCTAATAGTGCAGAAGAGCTGTGCAGATGTGAGCCAGTACCTGCAGCACTCAGGTGCTCAATCACACAGAGGGAGAGCACTTGCTACACGTACTGGCAGACTGCCAGCTCAAAACCTGTAGCCCAGAGTTCTCTACAGAAACTAAAATACCGTAAGAACCCAAATTCATATTTAGAGCACACAAATCCAGAAAAGTGGCATACAAAGATGTGATCTCCCAAAAGTGGGTGTTGCCCCATTCTGCCCCATCACCTCTGAAACAAAATGGGAGACTTTTTTAGGCAAATAAAATCAGTGATTTCATGCAGACACCTCAAAGCTGATACTTACAAGCCAAGGGCCTATTTAGCAAGAATATGAGGTTACATCATCTATAGGCATCATCTCCCTGCAATGAGGTCAAATCAAAGCCACTGAGCAGAACAAGAGGCTATGAGTGGAAAGGAGGAGATAATTTAACAGAGATGGAAATTTTCATTCTGAAACACCTCTCTCGTCCAGGATTCAGTGGATGGAAATCCTGGTCCTTTTGCTCTGTCCTTTAAGAAATCATTTTCTTACAACAGGACTACTTTTCCTACTGCTACAATGGTTTTGGCAGTATGGGTTGACAAATTGACCAAGATACAAGCAACATTTCACTCAAGCCACATTCTCCAAATAATACTCATGTTCTTTAGGGCCATAAAAAGGTAATAGGACTGTGCTTGCCAGTGTCAGAAATAAATGCAATGTTAACAATGAGAGAAACCAAAATTACACATTGGAAGATGGTGCAGAACCAGATTCCTTTCCAGCTGTGCAGATCTGTATAGCAATACAATGGGAAGGTTTTTTTGCCCAACTAGCTGGGCCAAAAAAGAGCCTAGTCCTCCCCAGGCTGCTAAATGGTGGCATCAGGGTCCTAACAGAACAGGTAGTCCCTACCAAGCCAAGTTACAAAAAGAAAGTCCCACTTGTCATTGTGCTGCATTCTGTGAACCCTCAAAAGCCAGTGAACAGGGTCTGAGGTTTACATGCAAAGAAGACAAACATCAATTTACTGTCATACCACTGCTATGCATTTTCAGCACAAGTCTGTTGTTTAATATCTGCAATTTCACCTCTAAATTCCAACAGAGTGCACAAGGTCTTAGCTATCCATGACAACACCCCATAGCTAAGAACAAATAAAACAAATAAAAAGGAATTAAGATGAATATAACTACTAGATACACGTTTTATAAATATACACATACATACACACACATATATATATATGTATGTATCTATATATACTAGATATACTACTACAAAATCAAGAGTTTAGTGGGTATATATACCAGGAAAAGGTCAAAGTACTGCTTATGTTGTCTTAGTCCCATGATCCTAAGGATGAGAAAAGACAACAGGTAGGAAGAGCATATCAGTAGTAGTACCTCATGTGCAGTAAGAGAAGTAAATTTTGTGGGTCCCTCTGTGACCACTGAAAATGATCTTAGTACTGAAATATACACTGGGTCAGAGGTGTGGGGGTTACAGAAACAAAGAATTCACACCAAGGCATGTCTGAACCCAAGAAAGAAGCAGAAATGCCATGAGATTTATGGCAGATTTATAGGAGGACCAGAAGAGCTTCCCCCCTCCCCCCCAAAGGTTTTCTCTTTCAATATGGGACAGCACATGGATGTCAGCAGCATCTGAGTGTACAAAATTAAGAAATTCTTCCTTTTACACTTTGTTTGGATACTCCATCTGTGGCAGTGGAACGGGGAAGAAATAAAACTGCTGAATAACACAGTCCTTAATATTGCAGGCACTAATAATAGGATTAGAGAGAGAATAAAATCATATCCTCTTGGATTTGGAACATTTGGAGGAAGCCAGCTTCTGACTCACTCTCCCAATAAGTTGAGATGAGGCATGTCACGGTGCTGACCTTCTGAAGGAGGATCAGCCCAGCAGCTGCCCAGGTGGTTTCACTCCCTCCTGGAGCAGTGTTAGCAGAGGTCATGCTACATCACAGGCCCTGAGGTTCTTGCAGCATGTCAGGCACTACCAGCATGCAAGGGAGGGAGCTGGGTACAGGGGAGGCCAGAAGAAACGCACACAAAGTGAGACACCTGCACTGTTTGTGCTCGTGGACACAGTTCTGTCAGAGCTGTGCTGGGGGAAGCACAGACACTCAGATTGTCTCCCCAGTGGGGGAAGAAGGTTTCAAACCATGAGCAAGGAAAGTGATGGAGCCCAGGGGTTACAGAGCAAAGAGACCCAAAGCTTGCACCACCCGAGCCAGTAGACCAGGAAGGAATTAAAACCTTCCTGAAGGCTGATGGGCTGTTTGCTCAGTGGGCACAAAGATTCCCTTTGCATCACCATGGGTATCATTTAGACTAAGAGAACTTGCCAAGACCACTCTGACTCTGCAAGAAGATGAAAACTGGCAAAAAAAAGGTTATTTCTGTATCAAGTATGGACTGGGTACATTATTTTAAGGGAATTAAACAAACAGAGCAGTGTCCAGGTTCTAAAGCAAAGATCCCATTGTCCCCCTCCTCACGGGGAAAACTTTTCCATGGTTAAGTGTCTGTCTCATTAAACAGTGAACCTAGCCAATCACAATAGAGTGTAAAGGAAAAAAACCACAATATTGCAAGAGGGAAAATAACAGAATGTTATTATTGAATAGAATAATAAACAGCAGTGTACACATAGGTTCAAAATAAAATGAATAGCATTGTTAAACTAAAGGCAAGATAAAACATTCTTCTTCAAATCATCTTTTGTTTCAACTTACTACAGGGCAGGATCTGGAAAAAAGCATCTTCCTTATTGAAAAAAAACAAGCAAACAAAACCAAAAACAACAACAAAAAAACCCAATAACAACAAAAACCACCCAAATCCTGGCTGCAGCATTTCCAAAATTCCTGCCTTAACCTGTCGGCAAATGCTGACTTTAGAACAACATACTACTATATAAATCGTCTTTTGTTCTGAGCTCTGAGAGCCACAGTGGGTGACTAATGAAAATTAGAAAGCACGATTTTAAAAGATGCTTAGTTATATCATGAGATACACATTTTTTCCCCTTGGAACAGTGCTAGTGAACAATAAGGGAGCATTGAGGGGAGCAGCTCTTAACAGCTGTGCACAAAACAAAAGAAAGACTGTGTTCCTGTCCATTACTAAACCCATAAAATAAAATATAATGGAAAAAACACATAAGGCAAAATGAAAAAAAAAATCTTTCCTAAGCTTTTCGGGTTAAGAAATGGAAAGAGCTGCAGGACTGGGGGACACTGAGAATAAAATACTGGATATCTGAGGTGGGGAACAGCCTTGCTGTTTCCACTGATATCAGCCTCAGTGCCCTGACTTTCTGACTTTCCATGAACAGCCCTCCATAGAGGATTTCTATGGCCAAGCAATGCTCATGAAAACATCAATCCTCCCTGCCTTAACCAGTGTCATTTCTAACAGAAGTTTTCAGCCCTGTAGCAATCAAAAGTCCATGTATGAACTCCGGCTTCTCCATAATCACCTGCCCACCTCCAGCAGCAAAGCAGGACTGTGCAGGAATACCTGCAGAGTGTTAATGTGTAATACCCAGAGCCCTTTGACCTTCAATCATCTGCTTGTGCTGATGGGAGGGTCACAGCTCTGTGTCTCACTGAGCTGCCCCTGGATTATGCACTGTACATCTCTGCAACACATGTAAACAGGATTGTGGCTCTGTTACTGGTGTCTGAGTGTCAGACACATGAGCAGGTTTACACTCTTTTTACATTTTGACAGACACTTTTATTCCCTCTCTGTTACTACAAAGAAGTCTCAAGACCTAAATATTCTCTGAATTTGAAGCAAGCACCAAATCTCATGCAGAAATACACCATGTAATGTGCCCAGACTCTTAAGGACTGTAGCCATACAGTGCTTTAGTTTAATTAATGTAAGTATCCAAAATCCTCCTCTTCAGTTAAACTTGGTGTCTATGAGCACTGTCATTACCACAGATCAAAGAGCCCTTGTAGAGAAGACCTGTTGTGATGAGGTCAAGTTCCTCAAGAAATTATTTTTCAGATTGAAGCACTGATTCCAAATAGCTGCCTATATTTCCTTTTTCTACCCTTTACCTTATCAATTTCCCTTGAGATGAAAAATAATTCCCAGGTTATTTTTACAGCACTTCTGCATAAGAACTGGACATGAGCTCCTGCTCACCCAAATTCCTCGTTCTGTAGCTTGCAGGAGGAGAATGTTTGTAAACACAGAGAAAAGGTGGGTGCAATTCTGCCCTCTGTTCTGTACCTATAAACTTAAATTATATTCCAGCTCCTGCTGATTTTAGGAGGATCTACAGACATAGCAAAATTTAGGACTGGGACCAAAAACCACTCTGATTTTCAAATCCAGCTGAACATGAGAGACAGGTGTCTCTTAACCTACGTACAAGGATATACATATATATAGAAATATATAGATACACACAAGTATACAAGTAATTGTGTTGGGTCATACCCAGATCATCCCCATGTTTGAATTAGGAAGCATTTCCAGCATTGCACAGACAAGGATGATTTAGGGAGGACAAGGGACACCAGAGAGAAAGAACAGGGTTTTGGAGGAGACAGAGACAGCAGCAGCGTCAGATCTCTTTCTCCTTACTGCTGACAATAACAAACAAACAAAGAAATAAAAATAGTTCTGTGGAAGTAGAAAGAGCTCTCTGCAGTCACTACACAGCAAACAGTCACAGCTTAAACACTTGGCTTAAACTTACTTCTTATTGTCCCTCCCTTCGTGCTCCTCAGACATATGCACTCACCCTCATCTATTTGCTTGCACAAGGACATTCCATAGCTTTGTATCTCTTCTGTTTATAAATGACAAGGACTGTCCTCGTTTGCTTTTGGATCAGAACTATTCTTCCTACCTTCTGAAATGTACCCACTGCATGCTTTCTCACAACAGATGAAGTGAACATCTTTTACTGTGTGGCCATCAGATGCACATCTTTGAGATAATTTTATTTTTATTTATTTCTTAGGAGGTGTAAAGGTTTAAGAGCAGTATTTTTGCAATTTTATACATACATATATTCTCAGGTATGACTGCATTGATAATGTAATAATTTATTCTGGTTTTAAAGTACTTAAGGTGAATCTGACAGTTGTGGACTACAGTGAGGTTTCTAGTCTTGTCTGTTCATATACCTCTCTGCTTTACAGCTCTCTGCTGAATATGATGAGAGAGATTTATTTGTAGAGTGGGTAGAGACAGAAGTCCGTTGTCGCATAATTTTTTTTCTTTAAGGGTTATTAATTACCATGTCAACCTTTGCTCCGCTGCTGCTGCCCACTTTTATTTTAGAAGCGCAGCCGTTCCCCACTCTGCTCACATTGTCCCCCCCCCCCCCCCCACCCCCTTTTCTCTATCTGGGTGGAGGAGAGAGAGAGGGACAGTATGGCAGGGATGGGGAACATGAGCTGGAAAACATGCTTGCCTGGAATTGTCATCACACCGCTGCTGGAAGGAGCGAGCCGGAAAACTCGCAGCCAACACTCGCACGCAAACACACGCCAGGCACACAGCACATCGATCCCATCCCGGGGAGTTTGTGAGCAGCCCCACAGCTCTTACCTGGCTGGTCTGGGATCCCTCTGCAGTGCAGCTCCCTCGGCTCCCTGTGCCCTATTCCCCCCGGGAGCAGCGGGGCCGGGGCTGTGACCGGGTGCCGGTGCGGGAAGGGGCTGGCAGGAGCTGGCGGGAGGCCCCGCGGGGG
>NW_005054583.1:387114-401792 GCF_000277835.1 Geospiza fortis
GGAAAGAGGCAGCCAGGAGGATGGAGGTCACTCCTTGGCACGGTTTTGGGGCTCTGGGAAAACAGATGGAGTGATGCATACAAAATGTTTGCATGCTGCACTTGTCAGCAGAGAGCTTGCTGCCCTGCAAAGGTCAAACGCCAGCTTCCAGGAGGGAGAAGTTTCCTTTTTTAGGGGGTTCTTGCATTTTTTTTAAAAACTGAATAAAACAGCAAGGCTGGGGAAGGGAATGACTTTCAAAGTTGCTGCTGTGATGCAATTTTAAACTTTTTCTTTTTTAAACTGAAGGCCAACCCTTTGCATTTAAATTGGGACTTAAAAGTTACTGTTTATCATGTAAAGGTTTCTTTACATAAAGATATAGCCCTAGAAGTGAGTTCCTTGTGTGAGAGAGAACTACTTCTAACCACCAAACAGTGAGAAATAAACCTTCCAGAAAAGAGCCCACTAACACAGCACAGGATACTAATTCTTTCATGCATGAAGCAAACAAGCTGAACTTTGCCTTTGTCTAATGATCTGAAAGTAAGAAAGGAAAAAGACCTCAGGTGGATGGACTGCCACATGAGAAAAATACTGAGCGTTAACTGAGAGAGACATGTGAAATGAAGGTATTCAGCTGCCATTTATCCATCAAAAGGGAAGGTTGTGAGGCTCTCATTTTGCACTGGAACATCACAAGACACAACAAGGTCACAACAATCAAATGTCATTTCCACCCCAAAATGTCAGTGCAAAGCTCCATAATGCTCATAAGCCATGACAGTTCTTTCAGGAGCTGGTGCTGTTTGCAGGACATTGTGAAACCCTGTCTAGAAAATAATGAAAAAAAAAAAGAAGAATCACTGGTAGAAACTTTCTAAAGGGATTTTCTTCCTGCTGCCAGATCTCTGCTTGCAACCTGAATGCTGCAGATGATATGAATCTATGAGCTCGAGGCACCAAGAAAATGAACTGGATGGTATTTCCTGTTAAAGTATCAAACCTGGGTAAATGGTTATAGAAGATGGGAGCCTACAAAAATAGATGGACAGGGATTTTTTTACAAGAGCAGGTAGTGACAGGACAAGGAGGAATGGCTTCAAACTGAAGAGAGTAGGTTTGGGTTAGATATTCGGGGAAAGTTCTTTGCTGTGAAGGCAGTGAGGCCCTGGAACAGGTTGCCCAGAGAAGCTGTGGATGCTGGAGCCCCAGAAGTGTTCAAGGTCAGGCTGAATGGAGCTTGGAGCAACCTGGTTTAGCAGAAGGTGTCCCTAGCAGGGAGGTTGGAATGAAATGTTCTTTAAGGTCCCTTCAAGCCCAAGCAATTCTATGATTCAATGGTGTGCAGTTGGCAGCATTTCTCAAGATATTCTAGAAGACAGTGTCTCCACACTGTGTTCATTTGCAGAGTCATAATCTGGTTCATATAAAATCATTTTCTATATATCTCTCATGACTATGGCAGAAACTGGAACTACCTGACTGAGGAGGAAAAGGTGCCAGCCAGCCTACACTGTCAGACCTCCTTGGAATAACTTCTGATTTCACAGCCTCCAAGTATCTTATAAACCATATCCCTGAAGATTTTTTAATTAATCTTCTTTTAGGCAACAATTTTGATGTCTGCTCAGAGATTATATGGAATAGCTTACTCAAAGGGACTTCATAGCTCTCTAAAAAGAAATAAGAAATATGTTATCTATTTTAATCTTTAAAAATGTTATGCATGTAAAATTAGACAGGACCCTGAAACCCTTCTCAAGGGCTAAAAAATATTTGCTGCCTATGGGGCCCAGGAGATTCCCTGCTGTAATTTTGAATGCTGGGCAAGAAGATCTCATTGCAGTAATGATGGTGAGCACATCTAAATCATCCATTCCATGATTAACCAGCTGACAGCAAAACACATGATTATTCTGAATAGATCACTGAGACCACAGACAGATCTTATTTCTGCTGAATCAGGATGTGTAGTGAAAAATGTGCCTGCTAAGGTGTGTGTAACCAGTTTGCAAGATTGTATTTTCCAAGTTTGCTTATTGGGAATTTTTTTTTTGGAAGCTGCATCTCTGATTTCAAGAAGACACATGAGACTAGCAGGAGAGAGTTGCCCTCTACCTTCAGGTCCTTTGGCTCAGTGTGGCTGTGTTACATCACTGAGGAATTACCCACCTTAATTCTCTTCCTAGCACTGACCTGCAACACTGAGGAAAAATCCACCTCAAAGGAGATGCAGAGTCCACTAAAACAAATGGCTTTGATACCTCTCTGTCTGTACCCTGCAGAGTGGGCATCTTCACCTGTGCCATGTGAGGACAAAGTCTAACAATGCACAGGGGAAAATATAAAGGGAAAAAAAAAAAAGGTAAAATAGTTTCATTTTCCCTCAGTCATGCCAGAAGGTCCTGCACAGTGGGGTCGATGACTTGCATTGTTCACTGGGGAGAAAAGTGGAGTTACAGCATGTAAAACATGCTGATTTCATAAGTAGCTGTGATTTGATAAAGAAAGGACACATCACAGATGTATTTGACAGAGTTGAGAGGAAAGGCTGTGTTTTTAAGCACAGCATTAATTTTTAAAGATAGAATCTATGTCTTGCAGATCTGCTAAGGAATTACAGACCCCTCTGGGCATCTCAGATAGTACCAGGCACCTAGGTTTAGTCATGTCTGTCATTAACTTTTTGCTTTAAATACTAAAAACAGGTAAATCAACTCAGCCTAACACAGATTTCTAAAGCAAATCAGGTAAATTCTCCCTTATGCCTCTTTTTCTCTCCCTGTAGTTACACGAGGGCTCACTTAACTGTATTTATCCACAACATCCTGAGGCAAAGGTAAATCCCTAACTCCAGTTCAGAACTATCCCACCAAACCAGCCATCTGAGCCCTAATGTCTGTCAACAAAGCTTTAAATCAAAACATATCTTCTGGAAATGTCTCTGAAACGCCATCTTAGCCCCACAGCAGCCTGAGGTTTCAGCAATGAGGATGCCTCAGTGCCTGTTTAGCTGCTGAATGTTCCCAGGGCTGCAATCCCTATGGCACAGACACCCTTGGACACGCTTAGTGTCCTATATCCATCATAGGCAGAAAAATTTATATTCTGGATTCTTTGTTTGGAGCCTTTGGGTTATTTAATAATAACCTGAAACAGATATTCCCATTAGGTAGCAGGATAACTAATAGATATTCACTGGAGCATCCAGTCCATGCTGCAGGGCACACAGTTGGGCTGGTAAACATTTCTACAGGTTGTAGACTCCATTTCAGCCTGTTACTCTACATTACCAGTGCTGGAGGGTAATAGCAATGGTATAAATTCAAAGAGCAGGGTTAAATAATAAAAAAAACTCTTTAAATAACTGAAATAAGCTTAGAACTACAAACTTCTTACTGCCTATTCATGCCTGACCAATTTGGTGACCTTCTATGACAGGGCTGCAGTGTTGGTGGATGGGCCAGAGTGACTGACATCATCCACCTGGACTTCTGCAGAGTATTTGACACTGTCCCACACAACATTCTTGTCTCCATATTTCACATGCATGGGTTTGTTGGATGGAGCACTTGGTGGGTAAAGAACTGTCTGGATGATGCACACAAAGGGTGGTGGCCAACAGCAAATCTTCCACATGGAAACCAAGGATAGGAGGAGCCCCTCAGGGGTCACTGCTGGGGCTGATTTTGTTCAACAGCTTTATCAGAGACATGGACAGTGGGGTGGAGGCACCCTCAGCCAATTCACTCACCACACCAAGCTCTGGGGTGCAGCCACAGGCTGGAGGGAAGGGAAGGATGCAGAGGGACCTGAACAGGCTGGAGAGGTAGGACTGTGCAAACCTCATGAGGTTCAACCAAGCAAAATACAAGGTCCTGCACCTGGGTCATGGCAATCCTGGACACATCCACAGGTTGGGTGGAGAAGTGATTCAGAGCAGCCCTGAGGAGGAGAACTTAGGGGTCATGGCTGATGAAAAACCAACAGAATCCTGAGCAGCATCCAAAGGACTGTGGCCATCAGGTCAAAAGAGTTGATTCTTCCCCTCTAATATGCTTCTGTGAGATCCCACCTGGAGTGCTGAGCACAGTTCCTGTGCTCCCAACATAAGAAGGTCATGGAACAGTTGGAGCAAGTCTAGAGAAGGTCACAAAGTTGACAAGAGAACTGGAGCACCTCTCCCATAAAGACAGGCTAAGAAAGTTGGGGCTGTTCAGCCTGAAGAAAAGGTTGTGTGGAGAATCCAAAACAATCTTCCACTACATGAAGAGGGCCTGGAAGGAGAGGAACTCTTTGTCAGGAGCTGTAGTGACAGGACAATGAGTAATGGGTATAAAGAGAGCAAATCTAGGTTAGATATTAGTAAGAAATGCTTTGCTGTGAGGGTGGTGAGACACTGGACCAGGGAGGTTGTGGATGCCCCAACCCTGGCAGTGTTCAAAGCCAGGTTGGAAAAGGACTTGAGGAGCCTGGCTTAGTGGGAGGGGTTGGGACCAGATGATCTTTAAGACCCTTTCCAACCTGTTAACACTCAATGATTCTGTGACTCCTCTGACACATAAAACCTCACACGATGAGGCACAAGCTTGTGATTTAAACACACACACAGAGCAAGGAAGTGAGAGTGTCTCATGTCAAGGAAAGACCGTAACCCTCAGCTTCCACCTGGAGCACACAGGTGGCTGTGGGCAGAGATCTCATCCTGTCTGAAACAGCTTTCCTGGAGCTCTGGGACACAGCTTGTGCAGGAAACCTCTGTGGAAGCTCGTGGTGGAGGCGTAACACGTCACACCATGGCTGGGGAGGAGAAGGAAGGGCTAAATATGTGCTCCAGACAAGATACATGGCAGCTTTGTAGGTAATGGACAGAGAAAGTTCAGCTTTTCCTTTAGTGAACTGAGAAGCTGAATCTACCTTTTGATTGCAACACCATTTCCAGGGGCTGTTTCTCTCTACTTTTTAATTTCAGGAAAGGGTAAGATCCAAAGGGAAATCTGACACAGAAAAGCAAACAGAACTCTCAGTCTTGAGGCTTTTGATTACTTCTGGATCCTCTGTGTGCTCTAGGAGCATTCAGATAGCAAGGCTCAGGAAGCAAATGCACCATATTGTTATAGCAGGATTTGAAATGTTCTAATGTTAATTACACAGCCTCATATAATCCAGTTTCATGCTATGCAACAGAGAAGCAGTTAAGCAAAGGAAGGAGAAAAACAGGGGAAGGGATCAAAAGATGCCTTTCACACAGCTATTTGAGAAAAATATAACTACAAGTTTCAAGTAAAATATATCAATATTTATTTTGATGCAGCTGGTGACAGTCAGATCTCCATCACCCATGCCCCATCACTGGAAGCATTCAAAGGCAGATTGAAGGGGCTTTGGGCAACTTGATCCAGTGGAATTGGTTGCTTTCCATGGCAAGAAGTTTGGAACTAGATGATCTCCAAACCATTTTATTATTCTAATAAATATAGCAGATTCTTAGGGAGTTCCACAGTATAACGGTGTTTTTAAAATAATGCAGGTTTTTTTGTTTTGTTTTCTTTTAGACCATGCAGAATTTAAAATCATGTGGGATTTTCACATATCTTACTGAAGAATTAAAGGTAAAGTCTACAGTACTAGAAAAAGTATAATTTATCATTTTAATAAGTACGCATTTCGCACAAAACCCACACAGTACAATACAAAAATGATCATAAAGACTTGGCTTGTTTCAATAGTTTCATCCAAGAAGAGCTTATACCTCTCCTTGCAAGTCTTTGTACTTACCCTGTCCTCAAGCCACAGAGTCTCATTCAGCTGCCATCCATTCAATATTTTGTTCATTCTACCACTTGGTTTTAGTCCAGCATTTTGTTACAGCCTGCCAGGCAAACAGCCTTGCTTTAAGTATCAAAAACCTTTTACCACCAGTGCTTCCCTTACCTGGAAGGCAGTGGGAAACCCCAGGTTACAGTCCTCTCATTCAGAGCTCTGGATGATTGCATACTGGATAGAAAACAGAGAGCAAATAAGCACAATTCAAATGTTTAACATGATGCAAACATTTGATAGGACTTGAAAGAACTACTGCAGTATTAGAAGTTCAAAACAACAACAACAACAACAAAAATAAAACCTATAAAACACAGCTAAAAGAAGGATTTTGTGAATAACACAGCCGAGGCCCAAAACATCATTTTGCAGGCAGCCTTAGGAGCTGCAGAGCACTGCTCACTACTGCAGTACCTCACAGAATCACAATCAATATTTTTCTAAATGCTCCTATTGAAAAAGGGCTGCCACTGCCATCTATTTTGGGCATGGAAAACAAGTCCTGGACTTTTTCAGAGGCACCCACACAAGCAGCTGAGATTTTTCTAGTGGTCAATGCTGAACTCCCTGAACATTGGAACAGGATGGCCAGAGAGTTGTGGAGTCTCCATCACTGGAAATACTCAAAACTTGATGGAATATTTTTCCTCTGTATCCTGCTCTAGCTGATCCTGCCTTGGGCAGGGCCAGGGATGATATGACCTCAAGAAGTGATTTCTGACATCAACCATTCTATGAAATTATGAACAAGTCCCATTCCCCACTGCTCCCAGCATGCATCCCAGAGATTCCTGATCTCTGCCCCCTTGTTCAATAACTTCTAACCTCTTCCTTGGTTTTATACACAACCTCCTTTTTCTTCCACACACAAATCTATTGTCATACACCTTTAGCCACACCTTAGACTCCTCCATCTCAGTCAACCTACAGTATCCTAAGCCTAAATCACCTGGTCTCTTCCTAGGACCCTTGTTACCTCCTAGACTTCCCTCTGCCAATTTTTGCATCATAAGTTCCTCCCCTATTTAGTTTGGGCACAGTGCAAGCTTTCCTCTCACCTTGAGTGGTGCTCTCCCACCTTGTCTCCCACCTGGCCTAATCTACATCATCACAGAAAAAGAAGGAAACTTGCAGAGAATTATGTTTTGACACAGACTGGGAAACATCCAGTACATTCAGCATATCAGAGGAACTTGGCTGTTTATGTCTAGCTGCTGCAGAGCACCCAAAAACTGTGTTTATTCAAAGGTTTATGGGCTGTCTCATTATAGAAGCTCTGGGAGATGGACACAACAGAAAGACAATTTCTTTTCTCTTTGGAGTATCTGCTCCTAAGCACATAAGTACAATCTTCCAAAGAAGAGCAGATGACCCATTACTAATGCAGGCAAAACTGATTATTTCTCCTAGATTCCTCTATGGAAATATCTAAACTATTTTGGCTGCAGTTTTCACAAATTAATTCAGTCCAAGGAAAATGTCCCTGCATAAAATGTTTCAGCCCGAGCAATTAAGATACAGCAAAATGATAAGCAATAAAAGCTAGAGTGTTACTACAAGAAATGCTGGACAACCTTAACAACACTCACTGGTATCACTCCCACCTAAAATACATATTAATTCACTAAAAAGCCAGATGGGCTTGTTTGTTTAAGACGTTTCCCTAGAGGTTTTCAGGTTTTTTTTTTTATATATATGTCTTTTATAATGCAAAATACCAGCTGGCAGGCAGTACTAGTAGTACCTAACTACTAACTGGAGTTTGCATATAAAGATTATTTTAAAATATCTGAACCAAAGATTATTTTTAAATATCTGAACCAAACACTTGTCTAGCACTGCTTACAATAAGCACAAAGCTTCAGCCTTGCAGGGAGAGGAGAAACATCCATCCTCATTTGTGCCTAGGTAAACCATGGTACAAAAAAGCTAAATATGCTTGAGGAAGGGTATATTATAGGTGGGAAAAGGACAGGGGAGCAGGTTTCTGACTCCAAAATATTCTTGAATGCTACAAATTATGCAGCCATTTGATAGCAATTTGTTGGCAAATCCCAAGTGAGTGGCAAACCAGAACTTTGAGCAGTGAGGGAGGTTTCATGGTTGAGATTTGAACTCCTATCTAAAGCTGCTCTAAGTGCTGACCTATAATTTCCAACCACTGTTTTTCCTTCTAGGTCAACAACACCCCAAAGCCCATTTAAATGGGAAAGCAGAAACTGCTAGAGACATTTTCTATTCCCGGGGTCAAGGTTGAAGTGCACTGGTATGAAGGATAAGATGAGGGAAAAGTCAAGCTCTTAACAGTATTTTAAAGTAAAGGAAAAGCAAATTAAAAATTCATTATCCAGATTGATGAATACCACTTTTTACCACAGCTCTATAGACCTCATTACAACAAAACAGGATATTTTTCAGCATTCCTACCACCCTAGGTAATGATAGTGGTTGCTAATGGACACTTCTTTACCTCACATTCATATTTGCTTTTAGCAAAGAGGTCATTCATGAGAAGGAAGGATCTTAGTAAAGAAACTTTTGAGACATGTCTCCATTGCTTTGGGAAAAAATTCAGTCTTACTGACCTCTGAAATCCCACAGATTGTGGCTACATGGGACCAGTTCTCACCTGTCTTCTGGGTGGCTAGAAAAAGTTAATCAGAAGAAATTAACCAACCTGCTTTGTAGAGCTCATGCCTAAAAACCCTTTCCTGTTTGAATGAAAGGCAAGCAATATTATGAAATACACATGTTGTAACTTTAAAATCAGCTGAACATTAAGGATTTTCATTAAGGGGACTATGCCAGTTATATGATCCTCCTGGTTCTGTGGTAGCTCAAAGAAATGTGAAAGATACTACACTGGATAAAAAATCAGGAACTCTGTCTTAGCACCTACGTAGACATCTGCTGCTCTTCTTGAAGTGTATTATTTATTTAAGAGACAGTGAGAACTACTACACATCTAAAGAGGTGAACCACAGGTGCAGAGCGTAACTGCAGGACCCCAGAGGTTTGCCAAAGTTCACAGGTAAATAATTAAAAAAATATTTCCTCTTCTTAATGCCTCAGTGGAGCATATGACAACTGAAGTCAGTGACAACACAAGCCACCAAATGGTTTCACTCAATGGGGAGGACAGAGACTGAGTAGATGTGGAGTTGGGGCTGATCTGGGAGGATGACAATGGACTCACTGCATTCTCAGCTATGTAGGCACGTCTGTAACACTGAGATTGACAGATATGAATGAAAGATAGAAGGATTTGGGTGTTTGTGTTCAGTAGCTTCACAGCTGGAGGCTTGACAGGAACAGAGAGGGGTTTGATTTCCCGTGAACTGAATGAACCCCACCAGCAAAACTCATGTTCAGTGCTCAGTCAAGGCAGAATATCCTTCTACATACTCTTACCAAAAATATTAAGGAAAGATGTTATCCATCTCCAAAGGGAATAAAAGGAAATTTTTTTGTTGAGGATTTTGCCTGTAGGTTGCCCCTGTTATTCTTGAGGAAGAGCTGCAGAGCACTTTATATAATTTAGCATGGTCAGAGTCCAGGGAATGACTGCAAAGGCTGGGTGTACATGTGACGGAAAGAATTACATTTTCCTTTTCCTTCTCAGCTTTCTAGATCTGGGGGAAGGGAGGGGAAACATCTTTTGTTTCCCCTCTCCCATTCCACCCTAGCAGAAAAAATTCCCGCACACAGGCAGCAACCAAGCCTTGAACAGAGCCCAAACCCTGGGCACAGCTCCACCACCAGAGTGTAGTTTATGGTCTTCCCTGCCACCCAAGTGCTAAAAGAAAACTCCACGTGCACACACCACAGCCCACACAGACTATGAAGATGGGATCATGAGGCACTACCCACAGCAACATCATCTCAAAACATCCATAATATTGTTATTTATAGATCCAGCAACCAGTGAGAACTGCAAAACATGGCTCTTACAAACACTGCTGTGCCCTTAGAATCCCTGATTCAGTGCAGGGGACTGGGGAGTAAGGAACACTGGGGCTGATGGGCTGCAGAAAAGGCTCAGGGGTTCTTGCTGGACTGTGAGAGGGATGTGGGACTAGGCAGCAAACACAATGGGGCTCCAGGGCTGCTCCAACAGGACTACAGCCTATAGATAAAGGGAAGAGATTATCCCTCCCGGACTCAGTGCTCTTCAGAGCACACCTAAATACTGAACCCAGGTTTGGTCCCCCTACTACAAGGAGAATCTGGATAAAGGAGAGCATAGAGGACCACTGAGAAGAAGGGATCTGAAGAATTTTCCAAGTAAGGAGAGTGTGGAGGAGCAGTTTCTTCAGCCTGGCTAAGGCACTGCTTTGGATGGACTCTCACAGATCATCCAGAAGCTGGAAAAGGGTTCTTTATGGTGGTGCATGGCAGGGGAATCAGAAACAGGCACAAACTTAAATGAAAGCAATTCAAACCATTTTCCCCTGAGGACAGTCAAGCAGTGGAGCACAAAGCCCACTGGGGTTTTGTGGTGCCCATCCTTGGAAATTTTTGAGACTGGACTGGATAAAGCTCTGAGCAATCATAGCTGGCCCCACAGCTGACTCTGCTTGGAGCAGGGAACTGAGCTAAAGACCCTCTGGATTTTTCTGTGATACCTGTCACTTGTCTCACTACAGAAGTCACTTCCCCAGGTTTCCAAACCTTCCCTTAGCAGCCTGCCTTGCACTCAGTCTGTGAAATGAAAAGCGAAGATTGCATGTTTGTGTACTCCTCAGTGACGACATCCTGGCTAACAGATTGGCACAGCAGGAACATGTCAGGCCAATAAAAAGGAAAAGGAAAGGAGGCTAAAGATAATAATGGAATTTATCAGAGCATTACATCACATTCTTTTTATTATCCTTTCTTCTCCAGTCACAAACACAGCAATAGCATTGACTTCATTACCCAGCTCTGAAATTAAATGGGGCAAAAGAGAGGCTCAATCTCTTCAACACAAAGGGAAAAGTAAACATTTCCCTCTGCCTTGAAAGCCTGCATGACCCAGTTCCCTGCCACCACCCAGATATGAGAGATATGAAAGAGAAAGGAGGGATAGATTGAGGTGAAAGCAGCAGAAGTTCTTCTCACAGCCTGTCTATTGAGAAGAGATGAACCCTTATCTGCTGTTTGTCCAGTTTTCACCACAGAGCACAGCCTTGTTTGCCCTTCTTGCATGGGACAAGGGATGGTAACAGCCCCTCTTTGTTAATTAGGTTTTAGCATCATCCTCTGCAATCTACAGAAACAACCCAAACCAGCACATGGTGTTTGGATTTTAACAGGATCCTCAAGTTTGGGTGGCCACAGCACAGACCCACAGCAAGCACTGCCTGCTAGCAGAAATCAGAACCACTGCTGTGTCACTGGACACCTGGTGGGGAAACCCTTGAGAGATCAATCCAACCCTGCCTGTCTTGTTAGGAACAACAGGGGCTCCTCCAGGATCCCAGTCCTCAGAAGGCAGCTGTACCTTTCCCTTCCAGGCCAAAGCAGGTTCATTCATTGATGTGGCCAGGTATCACCGCCTGCATTTTTGTTTGAAATGGAGAAAAAAGCAAAACCATTTTAGCTCTGTTCTGTCACCAAGCACCATCATTACCCATTTCAGAGTGAACTTCAGTAAATCCTCTGCTGAGGTGTGGCTGTGACAAAAGGAACAGAGTCATGATGGGTGCAGAACAATGATGTGTCACCCACGGGAAGCTGGAAGTGACTCTGCTCAGGCAGGGATTGAAAGGGAAGCTTTGTCAGTACCGGCCCTGAACAGCAGAACTGTGTGATGTGGTCAGCCCTGCTGCAGGATCTTCACTGCAGCCCTGGGGAAAATAAAACCTGGCAGGGAATTCAGTCTTAGAAGAGTTCTCTCTCTCTCTCCTGTAGACACCTGGGGGTCTCCAACATGCCACTCCAAGGACACCCATTTGAGTTCATCTCCAGCCTACCTTCTGCAGCAGCCATGAAAAATATCAGACCTGAGCTAAGAATCATTTTGAGCTACTTCATCATAGGGAGACTGAACTCTGCCCTGGAGGCCTCCCCTTTTTCCAGGGGATTTTCCTGGAGACCAAAATCAGCGTTCAGCCCAGACCGTGACTCTGGCTGGGCAGGCTGCAGGCAAGGGGGCACTGAGGCACCCTTGGCTCCAAAGGGTCTCCCCTGGGAGAGAGGGAGCAGCCCTGCACATCCCAGCTTCCAGGAGGTGCTGATAGTCAATTAAATATTATTAAATATTATTTAAGTGCCAGAGTGGGAGACTCAGCTGAACACCTTGCTCCAAAACCAATACAGAAGTCCAGGTTTCCTCAATCCATATGTTTTAATGACCTAGAATTGCATATTATTACATTATTAGACACACACACACATATATATATATATATTCACATATACAACCACAAATACATTCTTTCTTTAAATATACTGAATTTACACAAATGCACACAGACATTAAATATGTGAGTATACTTGCACACATTATGAATTAGTCTATAATCACGTATTGACAGGATATTTATATGTGTGTGTGTGTGCTTTTGCAATATAACTTTAGGTATTACAGAACTAATCCAGTTACAGAGGTTTAATGCACATTTAGCATAAATAAGGTTCAATCCAGGTTCCTAGAAAAACTTAATATTTTTTTAATGTAAAACCTCTATTTCTCCTGAATTTGAAACTTAAAAAATATTTTGAGACGATGACTAATACAATGCTGGCTCTAAGGATTAAGCTCAGTTTAAAAAAATAATAATTGTTTTCTAAAATATTTTCATATTTGTATTTTTCAAGCTCTAAATTACCATAAATTAACATTTTCAACTACCTCCGAACATTCCAATGAAGGTTCAACAAATCTGTTTCAATCACAAGGACAATGATCTCTGATTATATCAATCTTTCCAGTTTCACAGACTTGCACAGACTTTGTCAGCTTCTAAAAACAACTAAGAAATTTGAGATAAGATTGGAGATGAGATTGATTACTTATTTGTCTTCCTGTTTCTCTAATATGACAAATCAATTAAACAAACTGAATCTTTCGAACTCATATGGTGAAGGACAATAGAAAGATTTTTTTCCACTAACTCAACCACTTTGCCTTTTTTTTTATTCACTTCTCATGCTCAAAAAGCTCCTTGGATGTGAGCACACATCAGAGGAAAAGGAGTCCTGAACACTAGAGGGCACATAAGAAACAAACCATCAAGTTTATCCCTCATCATTCAGCCCCTGAAATAAAAATTTTCTTCTAGTAATTTTTGCCCTTTATTTTTTTTCATTCCACAAGCAACTTGTGATTATTTTCACTTTAAATATCTGTGCCAATGTTCAAAATTGTACAGCACTTTATTTTCTCCTTACCATTTCTTGAGAAGCAAAAAGGAAACTTCATGAAAAGAAAAATCACATTGAGACTTCAAGATTGAAGAGCTGTTACTGCAAGCACTGGGAAATAACCCATGGCAATAATAAATTCACTATATAGAGAGTGATCTCTAGAGCAAACCAAACTGGCACATACTGGTGGTACAAGCATATCTGAGTTACAGTGACCAGCATCCAGGGCTACATCTTTGCACATTAAAAATGAGATCCACATTAAAAATGAGATTCACTTGCTTGGCTCTCATTTCTTTGCACTTTTCCTCAGTCTTGTCCTTTGTTTCTTCCACCCCTGTAAACATTCTGTGCAATTACATGTCCCCCCTCCCATAACCCCACACACTGAATTTCCTGCATTCAGGTGAAAAAGATGAGATCTCTATCACTTCCAGCCATTGGCAGGCTCTGGTGGAGAGGCAGAGCTCACACCACAGCAGAAGTGACACACACATTTACAAATGTAAGAGGGATTATCACAGAATCATAAAATAATAGAAGGGCTTGGATTGGAAGGGCTCTTAAAGATCATCTAGTTTCCAAACCCCTGCCATGGGCAGGGACACCTGCCACTATCCCAGCTTGCTCAAAGCTCCACCCAGCCTTACCTTGAACACTTCCAAGGATGGAACATCCACAGCTTCTCCAGGTAACCTGTGCCAGGGCCTCAATATCCTCACAGAAAAGAATTTCTTCCTAATGGCTAATCCAAATCTCTCCTCTTTTAGTATAAAAACATTCCCTCTTGTCCTATCACTATCTGCTCATGTGAAAAATCTTTATTTATTTATTTTATAAGCCTCCATCCCTCTGATCATCACCCCTCATGCTGCCAGGAACAACCACTCTCTAAAAATTTGAGACAATTCACCTCCCATCTCAGGACAGCTTGAGGGAAAGCTTTTTTAAAAAGTCAGCCATGGCCTTACATAAACCTCTGAATCACACCTGGGATGAAGCAATCCTGCTTAACTCCTTTGCACATCCTTAGCATGTCTCTTCTCACCACCAGGAGCCTGGCAGGCTGCTGTAATTCAGAGGGATGCTTCAGAACTATTTACAAACACACCTCCTTGTGCAGCACTGCTCTTTCAGCATAAATGCAAATACAGCCTCTGCAGTACCTCACACACACAACATTTACTGCTATGCAGATCATGCCTAGATGTCTTGGGAAGCTGCCTTCTCCTAAATGCTGAAATAAAAACCAAATCTGCTATTCTACAAGACATTTTTTTCCTGACAAGCCTCAGTCTAGGGTCATCCAGAATGTAACTTGCAGACTTTTGTTTCCCCCTTGGCAGGGCAAACAAAAATAGCCAGGCTCTGCTGCCTGAGTATATAGACAGAGATATGCAGCTGCATTAGTGGGGCTAAAGCCTGAACTGATATACCTCAGGGGCTCTCAGGATTTACTAATTTGGGGCGCAGACACGTTATACAGCCTCTGGCTTAGAGTGGGCTCCCCCAGGCATGCAGGA
>NW_005054583.1:401934-436823 GCF_000277835.1 Geospiza fortis
AACACCCACCCAGCTGCACAATCACTCCCCCTCCCCAGAGATACAAGGAGAGAAAGTGTGATGGGAAAGCTCAGGAACTGAGGTAAAGACAGGGAGATCATTTACCAGTTCTGTCATGGGCTAAACAGGATTATACAGAGAAAATTAATTTCATTTACTCACAATTAAAATATATCCTGGTACTGAGAAAGAAAGAAAGCACAAAAAGAAAGAAGCACAAAAAACACCTTCTACCCAGCTTTTCTCCAGACCCCCCTTCCCCACTTCACTCTGACTCCTTTTCCCTGACAGGGTGGGGATGGGGCAGGGGTTGATCCTTCCCAGCCTGGATCTCCAGGCTGCTCCTCCCTCCTCTCCTGTCCCTCTGCTCCAGGTCAGGCCTTTCCCCAGGCTGCAGCAGGACTGATGCTCCTGCTGGGGCTCCCGAGGCTGTGAATCTGCTGTGACATTTGACATCATTGTGACATGTCTGTGTGCAAAACAAGAACTCCATCCCATGACCTGAATGCAAAGGATGCTAAATCATGTACTGGTAAGGACAAAACTGCATCCCCAGAGATGAGATAAACAACAATTTGTGTCTTCAAAGTTAACTTATCTCCTTAGCGGTCTCCCTTGTAACCACATTCCAATGGGCTGTGCCTCACCTTTGGTCATCCCTAAGCAGCTCCATTTCTGTGCTTGTGAGAGCTCAGCCCATGAGTGAGTTGCCCACAGCACAATCTAAGATATAAAGCTATTAGAGAGTGTCTAAAGGAGGGCTATGATGGTGAAGGATCTCATGAAATGTGGCTGAGGTCACTCGGCTTGTTCAGCCCGGAGGAGACTGAGGGGAGACCTCTGAGCACCCTAAAGGTTCCTCACAAAGAGAAGCAGAGGGACAGACACTGATCTCTCCTTGCTGGTGAGGAGGGACAGGACCTGAGGGGCTGGCAGTGAAGCTGTGTCAGGTTTAGGCTGGACATTAGTTAAAGGTTCTTCACCCAGAGGGTGGCTGGGCACTGAAAGCTCCCCAGGAGAGCGGTCACAGCCCCAAGCCTGACAGAGTTCAAGTACTTGGACAACACATTCAGACATTTGGGGTGATTCTTGAGGCTGCCCTGCACAGGGCCATAATTTGGACTCAATGATCCTTGTGGGTCCCTTTGAACTCAAGAAATTCTCTGAATTTATGGACACAGTACAGGTACAAATGGCAAAGCATTCTGAATTTGGTCATAGAGGTAAGGAATTACCCATCCTGCTGTAAAAAAATGCCTGGTTGCAGCATCAGATGGAGTTGTGTTTAGCATTTCTAATCACCTGTTTTCAAGAGAAAAGCAGGGAAATGGAAAGAGGAGCTAAAAAGGTGACTGTGATCATTGTGGACAAGGATGCACAAAAAGCTCAGCTTGGCATAGGAGTGTAAAGGTTGTGGGAGGATGTGGTGACTCATACTTGTAAAGGCTGAATGTCAAGACAGGAGAAGAGTTAGCTAACTCTAAGTATGACACTGGCACAAGATCAGTGGGATATGTAACGTTCAAAAACAGGCTGGAAAATTACAAGATGATTTCTAGCAATCCAGGAATGGTGATTTTGCCCAGGCAAGATTGATAAGGTTTGTCATGGACTGAAGAAAGAAAAAAATTGCTTCTCTTTATGCAACTTGACTTGGTCTTCTTCCGCAGATCTCAGAGGTGATTTGTTAGATTGAATTTCTACCCCTGCAGGAGGGTAGGATAAGTGCTCACAGCAATGTCTCCTCCTTCCTGAGGAATCATATCATAGCAGCTCTAGGTTTCACACTGGGAGGTAGGAAGGTTAGTATTATTTATCAGGCATCAAATTATCCCAGTGATTATGCTAAAAATGGGTTTGTTTTGGAATGGGTGTCAGCAAACTTAAGGGCATTTTATGCCTCTAGCCAAGACCTGGTATAATTTGTTTTTTAGATATCACTCTCAGCAGGTCTTTTAAGCAGCAATTTGGCACTTAATTCCCATTTATTTAAATGGAACTGAGGCAACAAAACACCTCAGTAAAACTGGCCTCAATTTCTATTTTTTTTCATATTTAAATCCCTGGTCAACAAATATAACATAGACAATCTATGCTGCTGCTCTTTGGCCTTTCTCTAGACTCAGGTTTGAGCTCTGTGGTTCACTGAAGACACCTCAGTCAAAGTATGTGCTTGCACTTTATTGTGAGATAAATAACAACAGGAGCTGGGAATGCACGAGTAATTCACATGTGTCAGCAGGTGAATCCTCCACCCTGTTTAATAAAAGAACATTCTGCAAAAGTACCCCTGGAACTCTGCAAGAAACTATGTGGAGGGGAGAAGATAAATCCCAGCACATTCATTTGTCCTGGTTTTTTAACACTCAAGCAAATCTCGCCCATCTATTAATTTTGCATGCATTATGCACTTGGGCTAAGTGCTAACTGCACATTTGTACTTACCTAGAAGAAAAGAGGTCAATGTTAGAAGTGTCCTGGATGGCAAACTGACTTGCTTTAAACTTAATCAAATAGTGAAAGAATTAGAAGTGATAGTGAACCTACAAGAAAGCAAGGAAATGTTACGAAATTGGGCCCACTTGTATAAATGGATCTGAAATTCCTGCTTCTTTAACATTTCAGGTCTCATCTGTTGAATAATACATTGTCTATTGGACAATTTAAATTAGAACATGGAGCTGAATGTTCCATATTAAATATTAAGTGTATAGCAAGGAAAACAGTTGAGTTCCTTGTGGGCATACAACTTTGGGCTCAGTGGTTCAGAGGAAAGGAGGAGGGCAGAGTCCCATGTGGGGAACCCTGGTGAAAAATAAGGAAGGAAGCAAAGGGAAGATTTCTGTGACTGGCAGGCTTTTTTCTGCAATTTTAATGAATCTATATTGATGTGTGTCATAAAAATATGATGTAACTAAATCTCCTCACATCTCTCCAGTCTACAGAATATTTTTCATGGAACAGTTCCTTTAGCAGCAAAAGGAGTTGTAAGAGACTGATAAATCACATCAGTCATGCTGGTTGCATAATGTTAGAGTGTAGTGCAGTATTTTTCATTCTTGTCATTATTTATTTAATGTTTTCAATGGGAGAAAAAAGGTCTTTTTATGCTCTATTATCCCTTGAAATGCAGACCTTCACAAAGTTGAAAGGATTTTGACACGACAAACTAAACAGAATTGATGCAATTATTTTGATACAAAAATTTATTTGACTACATTACCCTCCTCTGACCCCCTAAAGGAGCCACAGCAGTAGAAGATGTTCAAGAACACAGTGAACTTTGAAAATTTGTGAACTACTCAAAACAGTCAAAGAAACTGGACAGCATATGATGTACTACAAAGCAGGGACATCTTATTTAACTGAACAGCTAAAAAAAAGGAGATGGTTGAATGACAAACCCACATCACGCCTATAAATGAGAATTTTGGGAACTTCTTGTAAAGATTGGGCCTTTAAATATTTTTGATCAGTGTTTAATTGCTTAACAGTGCACAGAGCACCTGGTGTGGTCTAGTTGGACAAATTCAATTATTTATTCTGGGCACTCTGGTGATCTAAACTGGAAAAAGTTGACTAATACCTAGAGACAGGTCAGAGATTCACTTTTCTAAGAACTGTTCATGGTAAATCTCATTTTCTTGTGAAATTGCAGTTGAAATTTCAGCTGACTTTAGAACCAAGCACAGGCTGTGTGACACTCAGCAGTTGTGCTAAAAAGTACAAGGATAAATTTCAACCTGAATTTTCTCAAGTGGAAACTTCCCTGCTTGCTTTGTATGAAATGTGTGACCTGCTGTCACACTGAGAGTGAACAGTGATGGATGTTTGTCTGGGCAGTGTGAGAAATAGGGCCCTCATTCTTTTATCTGAAGCAACTGTTCTTTCTTTCATAAACCTAATTACCATTCACTGTGGCGATGACTTTTATTGAATTATTTATCAAGATTTAGATGCTGGGAAAAGCTAAAACAACACTGCTACCATCCCTTTATGAATCCATTAAAAAGGGAGCATACACCTTGCTATTCAGCAAAAACCGCACCCAGGATTTTTTTTTTTGTCCACAAGTTGAAATTAAACAATAAGGTATCAGAGAAATTAATTGTGCATCCAGAAATATACTTTCAACACACAGCACCTCTTATGTATTGTCTCCTCTTTATACTTTTCTAGAAAAAGGATATGGGTTTACTTGTACATTCTTCAGCTTGTAGCTGTGCTGTTTAAATGCTGTATGAACAGGAAAAGAAACTCCATGTCTCTCAAAAGCCATCTAGAGCAGTTTACACACTTCTTTTCTGCCCCACAGAATCCACACAGTACCAAACTCTGGGTGCCAGCTAATTGAACACCTGAGCCTTCTCATTGTTCATCGGTATTTTTATGAGGGTAACCCACATAGAAATAGAGGTGGGCCAGTAGGACTAAATCCAGCTAATTAGGAAAAAAAACAAAACAAAACAAAACAAAACAAAACCCCCAAACAAACAAACAAAACAAAAACTTAGATCAAGTGTGCCAGGATTAATTCCCACCAAACAAGCAAGAGGTATTCACAAGTTACTTGATTATTTTCTTTTGATACAGACATGGGCAGATCTATTTAGAATGTAGCTCCTGAATGTGAGAACGACCGTGATAAAAAAGAATTGAGCATACTGTTATAAATAAAAAATCTGCCAATTTTTTGGGTGGGAAAAGAAGAATTGCAAAACCAGTTAAACCAGTTGCTAAAGTAAAGTTCTACCTGTTTGTTATTGTAATCACCGGCCATTCTCGTAAATTGCTCCTTTTGTATCAGTACGGCCCTTCCTGAGGCTAAGCTGTCCTTCTCCCCGGAAGGTGGGTGGAGGGGACGTGGGGGAGGGCGTCAGAGAAGATGCAAAACAGCCTCGAGACCAGCGTGCCATGAGAAGGAATCCTGCCAAATTTACCGAAAAGACCCCAGAAACAACGAGCAATACAGAATTAAGAAATAAGAGTGATGTCTGGATGTAAGGAACAGAGTGCCGAGCCTGCAGAGACACTGAGAACCTTTACGGCCCCTCGCCCTAAGCTCAAAAGTCTTCAGATGAGGCCACGACGCTGGATGGCAGGCCCCGGAGCAGCAAAGCACGCGATAGAGGTATCTCAAACCTTACCTTTTAATGGACAAAGCTGCACATTCCTCCTCTTTCTCTGAATTACCGTGGGAGTCGAGCTTCCCAACCTTGAGCTGATTACTTTTAGTAAAGGCATTAAAAAGGAGAAGTATCCTGCCCTGTTTACTTCACATACAACCAGTCAGTTGTGATGGAGAGGCCGTTGCAACAGTTGAAAACATTTTATTAAGTGTTAGAAACCTGAGGTGTGCCTGAAATATTCTCTAAAAGCATTAGGGCTGGATGTGCAGTTGAAAACATTCAGTGGAAAACTTCAATTTCATGCTGACTTCGTTCATTTTTTTAACAGCTTCCTCCTCTAACATTGTATGAAGAGGAATATTTTCTAGGCAGTAAACAAGACATTTGGAAAAGGGTTTAGTTTCAAGTATATTCTTATTTCCTGTGATTTGCTGAATCATGTGCAAACTCAGCTGGAAGCCTCAGGTTCTGCCCTCAGCTTCAGTGGGCAGGTTTGGGGCAAAGAGGGGCTCTGGGGGCAGCTGCTGAGAGGCTGCCAGAGGTTCCCCCTGTGTCCTACAGAGCCAAAGCCATCCAGGACCAAGGGATGACACACTTAAAACCCATAAGGAGGAAATTTGATCCATCTCACCTGATCTTTATCAGCCTTCTGTATGCCAAAGCAGGAGATTTAGGATCCACTTCAAAAAACTTAGCAGCAATTGAGCCTCTTGTTACTGAATTACTGAGTCTCTTGTTACCCATGCACAAACATTTCATCCCTTTCTAATTCCCTTTTGCTGCTGTTCTCAGGACTTTGCACATCCTAATCACAAATTTTGGGGAAAAAAACCCACATTTTTGTGGGCTGAATTCGAGCTCCTTACAGTTTAGTTTCAGTGACTGTGCTTAGTCCCAAATGTTCAGATACAGGGAAAACACAGAAGCTTTTGATCTACTTCCTCAAAAATACTGTTTGTATTTTTTTTTAATAGTGTTAAAATTCATACTTTTGCTTCAAAAAAGACCTCTCATGGTACTTTATATTAGAGTCATCACCCTTCTTTGCACTCATCTGAGATCTAAAATATGCTTTTTGAGATAAGACATCAGTTCTACACATAGTATCTCAAATAAAATGCACTTTTTTTCTTAGAAGTCTCTAGCACACTCCATTTATATCATGATGTATTTTTCTGCTTTGCTGTTTAACTCTGCAGATGGCCAAACCAAAACTAATTGGGGCTTTTAGCTCAATGAAACTTATTCTGTAGCAATTAACACTCTGAATGTAGTCTCATTTTCCTCTCCAAATGATAACCATCCCACTCTGGACCAAGTGACTGTTTGAGATGTTTTTCAAGAAAGTAAAAGATATTTTTTATACTTTTATATACATATAAAAACTGATTTCCAATGTCCCCAACACCAACTGTGATTCCAGCCACAGTGGACATAAAAGGACACGTTAAAATTCAGCCTCCTTGAGAAAAAAAGTCTACCACTCTGAGTTCTACTTGTGTCTGCACATTCTCTCTGATACTCTTTATGCTTCCATAATCATATTATCTGGCTTTTGAAATACCTTCCCCCTTCTCTATGAAACCCTGAGCTATTGCAAAAGAAACCATGAATCTGCCACTCATCAATGGTGAATGTGAATAATGGAAGCCAAGGGAAGAAAAGAAGTGGATTTTCCCCCACATCTTGGCTTTTCTAATATCTTCCTTTTAGGCTTTGTATTTTGGACAGTGCCTTTAGACAGCACTGAGAGAAAGGTGGGAAGGAAAGGCCAACTGCCAGGAGTAGAGCACAAAATTAGTCTTGATTTCTGTTTGTATTTCCTCTTTGCATAGTTCTAAATTTGATCTTTTTAAATTTCTTTTCAACTATAAAATAGCAATAGTGCAGATGCAACAGAGATCCTTTTCGAGATGTTAGGGAGTTCATTTGTGGAAATGAAAAGAAACAGTGAGGAATTACTCAAAGTTACAAACTGAAATCAACACAGACACGATCTTCTCCAGAGTAAAGCAAAAGGTCCCCATCAACAACAAATTAAAGAAATCACTTTTTTTTTTTTTTTGTATATTACTTTTTATATTTCAATGGCAAACTGAGGGAAGATTCCCAGTTGAACTGGACTTCTGGGATGTGCCAAAGATCTCTGCAGCAGGGCAGTAGCAATGAGTCTTACCCCATGCTCAGCAGAATTTTATCTGTGTGGGAAAAGACAAACCCTCCAACATGGTTGTAAGCCCATGAGAAGCAAAGTTAAGAGCCTTGGAGGGATGGATAATTTTTGATGTAAGCCAGAAGAGCTAAATTGTAATTATGGAAGTCCTGCTACATAATTAGATAGAAACATGCCCTTCTCATCACCAAAAAGTACCAAGAGAAATTAATTTTCATATGAAAGAAAATGAAAATTTAATCTCTTCTGACTCTTTTTTTTTTTTTTTAATCATCAGTCCAATTAAATGGCAAATACATCCCTATTACAAGTATGGCCTGCAAGCCAGTCTGGAGGGTACACAGCACCACAGTTGTCCTAAGCCTTCAGGCACTGCAGAAAAACAAAACTGGTCAGCAGTATGATCTTGCTAAAATGTAAAAGTTTTTCTTACCCACTTGTTAGATAATCTGGTTAAACACTAATGCGGATTCTCAGAACTCAAGTTTAAGGCCCCTGTTGTTGAAAGTTGCTAATATAGTCTGTGGTGGTGTTGGGATATTCAGGGCTGAGAGACAATAAATTAACACAGACAACTGGATGTCCTTGGGTATCAAATTTATGGGCAGAGAAAACAAGAATAAAATGTGAGATGAGGAGGAGGGAATGGAAAACTCCCTAAGGAACCTTCCAGACAACACTTTTCATCAGCTAATATGAAAAAAAAGATGCCACAAGTGAACACAAGGATGTATCCGAAGTGGAAGCTCACAAAAGCCACAGGGTATTGTCTGAAAGAAATGGGGAATTTCTGTGGACTCACACACCCCAGAAATTAAAGCAAAGATCTTCCATGTCCTGTGGACAGATATGAACAAAGGATTTAGGAGACAATGGAAAAGGGGAACCAGGATATTTCAAGGTAGGCAAGGAAAGACCCACCTTCCAGCCATGGGATGATGAACAGGAGAGAAGTCTGACTGTCTCTTTTCACCAGCATCTCCAGTGTTTGCTTCTCCGCTTTTATCACACCAGAACCTATAGTGGCAAGCATCATTCTTCATGTCTGCAGTTCCACCATCAGTAAAGATCAGAATTCCATTTCCTAAAGTTGCCATGAGAAGTTGTGGATGCCCCATCCCTGGAAATGCTCCAGGCCAGGCTGGAAAAGGCTCTGAGCAGCCTGTCCTATGGAAGGTTCCCTGTCCATTGCAGGGGAGTTGGAACAAATTGATCTTTAAGATCCCTTCCAGTGCAAGTCTTTCTATGATTTTAATGTTTTTAACTTCTCAGGTTCTCTGGGTTATTCACTTGCACCTCTACTTCACATAAGTATATTCAATTCCTATCTATATTTTACTATTATTTTCCAGAGATAAAATCCACACAAGTACAAATATTTGATTCAATACGAACCCTATGTGTGTTAGAGTTTCAGAGTTGTGTGGCAGAGAGGCAGATCAGGGAAATACCAAAGACAAAAAAATTAAGATGTTTTTAATTAGAAGTCTCAAAAGTTCCAAATAAAACTGGTAGAGGATATAATCTTAATTTTAAAATTCTCATTTAAAAATTCGTTTTCACAGTAGCAGAATGCAAACACTGCCACAATATTTTCCCCATGCCGTTTTCCCCCATTCTGTCTGCAAAACTATTTATCACTAATTGTGCTTCACATAGTCTCCTCATAAGGATTCTGAAATAATTTTAAGAGTGAAGACTTGCAATGATTTTGATCTTTCTTACAGAACTTGTGATTTCTGGAGCCGTGCTGTGAGAGCACAGAACCAAGCTTATCAAAAGGTCAGTGAGAGCTGGGTAAGCAAAGACCATCTGCAGCAGGGTCTCTGGTGCAGACAGTCTCCCAAACACACCAAGACTGATACATCTGCAATTCCATAAGAAGTAGACTGGCCAGTCTTCCCAGAGCAAATCTTTATGGAATAGCAAAGGAAAAGGAGGTGGGGAAAGGGGAAACTGCTGAAATTCACCTGTTATCAAAAGCTCTGCAGCAGCTGACTCCTAACTCATGGAGTTGTGAGAAACAACTGCTCCCTTTGAAAATTTAAAATGGTTTATTAAACCTTAACAAAAATACAACAAAGGACTACATAAGGAAAAAGTCACAGTGCTGGGAACCACTCTCGTGGATACCACATGGCCGGTTCCTCTTAAAGTTGGATGCTCAGTGTTTTATACCCCAGGGGGTTGCATCAGCCAGCCCTAGCCCTTCCCAAAGTCTGTCAGTCAGCTCTTCTTTGTCATTTATCAGTAGAAACTGTTTTCTTGTAACTTGATTGGAGGTCAGAGGGGTTGCCATGCCACCCCCCTAAGCACCAAGCTTTTCCATTCCCAACTGCCCCGGTAAGGGACACATGTGCAGCCTTCTTTGTACCTGTCCTAGACAACCCCGGCTGTCTGACGGCAGCAATATGGGGCAGAAAGGGAACTATGGGGAGAACAGAGGACATCTAAACTACAATAACATAACTATACATCACTAAAGCTTTTCTTAATATTCACACAATAGTCATCCCTTAATTGCGAGATCCAATCATCTCATTATCCATCTGTAACAGAGTTCACCCTCGTGGAAACCTGTAAGTGCTTTCCTGAAAAGGTTTGCAACCCAGAGGACTGATTTTCGAATATCAAGCATAATCAGTTCTTCCAGCAGAGCCAGGACCAGGATCTTTGCCTGGGCTTATCTTTCCTGAGCTAAGTGACTCTACCCAGAGAACTGACTGCCTTTGTCCCAGATCCTTCTGCATTCTCCCCAAGTCAGCGCTAACGCCACTATCAGTTCAACACAACAGCAGCCAGAGATAAGGAAAACAAAGTGATTGTAAACATATTCCTATTACAAAAATGCGATTGTCCTGATCATCTCAGAGACAAAAGCTCCTTTTTCAGAGTAATGGCAAAGCATTTAACACTGCCAACTGCAGAGGAAAATGTTCAGTACAGCTCAGGCCACTGCTAAATTGCAAAATGCGCCTGTGGCAGCTTTGAACACAATCCATCTGGGAGAGTTCTGCCAGACAATGCACATGGGGTATAATAAAATAGCTATTAAACACTTTTTGAGTTGCATCCTCAACCCTGAGCTCCTTTTTAAGGGACTTAATGCCACAACAGTGTCGTGCTTGAAAATACATTCAAAGAATGATGATGGATCTTTCACATAGGTATTTCAGCTGTCAGAGGGATGTTATTTGGGAAGGTCATCTTGGCTTTCTGTCTCTAAATTAGATCTTTACAAGGAATTCTTTGCAACCCCACCACCAGCAGTTTTAGTTTTTTCTTCTATAACATGTCTTGTTACAGTCTGGTTCCAATTGCTTTGAAAGAAATAGAAGTATCAAGGTATTTTTATTTTCCTGACATATAGAGCACTTCTATTGACTGATTAGAAGATCCTTGCCCTGAACCTAGTGCCCTGAACTCCATGACTTCTACACAATGTTTTGTGAAACCCAACATTTTTCTTTTCCTTTTGCATGCTCTCCCCAAATCAAATTGCTGTTGATTTAAACTGGTAGGAAAGAACAGTTATTGTAAAAGGCTGTGTTTGATTATATGGAAATTAGAGTGGTTGTTTGGTTTTTCCTGCTTTTAATTACAAGTCTCATGTTTGAAAACATTTAATGATTTTTTTTGTTTGTTTCCAGAATCTCTTCCAGACACATTTTTGTAAAAACTGAAAATCATAAAATACATTTAGAAACAGTTTTTCTGTATGTACTGCTTTATGTTAAATTAAGAGTGTGACAATACATGTCAACAACCCTAAAGATTCTGCTGAATTGTGGGCAAACTTCCCCCTAAAAGTTTGACCTCCTTTGCTTTCTTCATCACCACGGATTTATTAATTTCTCTGCCTGTGACACAAGGTTTAATCTTGCAAGGTCTTAAAATCAAATGCAAATATTTGGTTCCTTACATTTAGTCTCTATGTTGGCAGGTTAATTGCACAGGAATTTTGCTGTGTCTGCACACACCTAAAGCTCATACCCTGTTTCCCCTTATCAGTCTCTGACTAGGAGCAGCCTTTTCCCTGGTCTTGTGAGTGCAGTCCTGCCATGTTCATTGGCTGCCTGGAAAGAGATTTCAAAGGCCATTTTCCTGGCCTGCCATGGGTTTATTTTCTGTCCCAGTAACCCCTGACCTATCCTCCTTTGCCAAAACCACTTTGAACACTAAACTTTCACTTCACTTTGTGCAGTTTCCCCCTCATTCAGAGCAAGTGAGAATTACTAAACTTTTCAAATGTCGTTTTCTTATCTTGCCATTGAGTTCCTACCTTCAGGGAAACTTCCAGAGACATGCAGTGGTCTACCTTATTATTTTCCTTCAAATACCTCCTTTTCCGTCAAGTACTTCACAAACATTGCATGGTTTAGAAGAAAAAGAATGGACTCAACAACACCTGAATCCTGAAAGTAAGACTTGGAGAATTGCACGAAAATGGACTCTCAAACGAATATGGTGTAAAATTCTGCCATCTGCCCTTTGGAAAGAGTTGGGTTAAATATGTTGTGAACCTTTACAGCCCCATTGTTCATGGATCAGAGGCTTCACATCTTCCCAACTTTTTTCCTTCCTAAGCAACAGAAACACAAGGGTAATCCACTTAGCTGTGAGAGTCTTTACACTAACAATTCATGTCACATGGGCTATTGTCACACTTTATGCTTTTCCAATTAACCTTGAAGTCCTTCCCTCCAAGGAAAATTTCTATGTTGCAGGACATAGAAAAACACCTGAATTTCTTGATAAATAGGAGTCATGTGAAGTAAGTGAGGCTGGCTCTCTAGAGAATTCCCTTTTAGTCATTTGAAAAACAAAAGAGGGAAAGGAAAGAGAAAAATTTAAGCCAAAAATTTCCAGAATGATGTTAAAAGCAAAGAAATGTGCAGTAGTATAACACACTATCTTGTTTTAGTACCAAGTATGTCCAAACCCTGCCATTTTCAGGCACCCTGAAAGTTCAGTCTAAACTTTAGTAGGCATTCAACAGGAGATCAGTTTTCCATCACACTGGGAAAAGCTAACAAGGCCTGTTGTTTCTGGTTGGGCAATAAACCCTGGATGCAGAATCCCAGTCTCACACTTTCTCCTCTAAAATAATTTTGAGCATTGATTGCTAGAGAAAGAAAATAAGCTGTGGGGGGTTTTTAACATAAAAGCACAGTTATTGTTGTAATAAAGTCCTTCTGCGTCCAATGGAGCAGAGTAGGACAAACGAATGGATGCTCTCCCCATGGAATTTTCCAGGATTGCAAAGGTCATGTTGATCTGCAGTCAACACTTCCTACCATTTTACTCAAACATTGAATCAAAATGGAATTAAATCATGCATTTTCACTTCATCACCCACTGAATATACTTTCACATGCAGAATCCTTCCAAGTATATCACTGAGAGCCAGACACCATCTACCCCACACTGAGTCTATGCAATCAAGTCTCCATTGAAAACACAAATATAGAGCTGGCTGAGTGACTGATAGGCAAATTAGTTCCTGGGCTAAGCCCTGCATGATGGGCTTAGCAAACTGAGAGAGTATTTGATATCTTCTAGAAAACCAAGGAAAATAAAAATACAGGAAAAAAGAAAAATACATATAACTCTCAATTCAAGAATTACAGCTTCATACTACTCTTCAGTAAATACAGATGTCAGAAATAGAAGCTTACCTTGATGTCTTTGCCAGAAAAGGCAAGAAGCCATATTCATTTTTTTCAAAGACAAAGACTACAGCTTTTTTTTTTTTTTTTTTTTTGCACAGATTCTTCACTGCTCTTTCACAGAGTTAAAGGCACATTCCAAACTCTTTGGCTTACTGAAGGTGTAGTGTTCTTAAAAATTATCAAGAAACAGATCTCCAAGAAACCCAGTCCCACAGCTGTAACACAACCTTCAGATATGTGCTGGTCTCATCTGTTCTCATTGAATTCACCCTCAATAACTTTGACTCATGTAAAGGCTGACAAAATCTTCCAGAGTCTGTTCCTGAGAGTGTACTGAATACAGAGCTATGGTTCATATATCACTAGTTTGAAAACTATAAATAATCAAGCAACACCTCCACCAGATACTTTTCAAAAACAGTTATGTCAGCGTTAGCAATTCAATTGAGCAAAGCAGATAGGAAATAGAGTAATTCAAATTCAAATTTACTGTGTGATTGGACAATCAGATGTTGGAACAGTTGAAGCATTGGTTTATTCAATATAGTAGAAACCTCTGAGGTCAGAAGAGACCAACATGATTCATCAGCTTCCTGTAGATTTGAAGTATCACCAACCTTAGATACTTAACTATCCTGTACTTTCTTCCTTTATGTACAGCTGGGGAGAGGAGACAAACTTGATAATGGCACATCCAACTCCTGCATCTGGATCATTGGCAGATATATTGAACAGGACTGGACCTAGGCTTGAACTCAGAGAAGCACCTCTGGTGTCCAGCCACCAGCCAGACGTAGCCACATCCACTGCAATCCTCTGAGCTCTGCCCTTCAGCCAATTCACCATGAACCCACTCATCCCACAGCTGGACAACTCATCCTCAAGGGTGCTGTGAGTCACAGTATCGAAAACTTCAGGAAAACCCAAAACCACCACCTTCCCTTCAACCACTTGGAGGGTGATTCTATCATAGAAATACATCAAATTAATTTAAAAGACATTTCCTTTTACGAATTCATGTTGACTGTGCCTGATGACTGTATTTAAATGCCTTTCAGCTGTACTCAGTATAATTTTCTCCATAATTTTTTATAGCAACTGAGGTTAGAAAAGCCCATCTGTAGTTCCCTAGGTCTTTCCTCATGCCTTTTTTTACATTGGAATAGTACTGGCAAGTGTCCAGTCAACAGGGACTCTCCAAACTCCCAAGATCTTTCGTAGATGAAAGAGACATCTCCTGCCAGAACATTTGCTAACTCTCTCAAAACTCTCTGAATCCCATCAGGCTCCATGGACTTGTGAACATTTAGCTGATACAGTTGGTCTCTTACAATTTCAGAGTCCACAAAGGAGCAGTCACTGGTCCACACTGGTGGACCTCCAGCCTGGGGGAGCTCAGTAAGGAACAGTGGCCAAATGGGATGTGAAGGTTCCATTCTGCCTTTGCTGGTCTCTTGAGCATTTCATCTCATCCTGTGATGTGACAACAAACACTCAGGAAGTTTGATCAATTTAAAATGTACAAAAAACAACCCCAGAGACACACAAGCTAACAACACAGTATGGAAAAGAAGGTAAGGTTGGAAAAGGTGCAAGGCAGGTGGAAGACATCTCCATGCTAATGGAGTGAAACCAGCTTGTATGGATGCTTTTGTTTTGGAAACACAGGATCCCAAATTCCAGAGGCTTGAGTTTAGAAAGATGGTGAGAAGGAATAGAAGAGCTCTCAAGAGAATAAAAGTTAAGTAACTATTTAAAAATTCTCAAGAATGATATAATAATTAAAAATCTTTGAAATAAAATGGAGAAGGATTTTGGAGATGCTGATTTTGTTTCAGCCCATTTGATTATTTGATACTTTTCTTGAGGGCTCACCAAGATAAAAATCTCTTCCACTGGAATCAAGTTTTTCAGTCAAAAAAGCCATGGAGTCAATAAGATGTTACCACTACCTCCTTCTCACTCATAATATTTTGTTGGGAGTTTTTTCTAATGCTTTATATTTGTCAGAAAAATTAGAACATTCCCAGTTAAATATAAGTGGGAAATTAGCTCAGACCTACCTAAAACTTAGGTAAGGAACTGTCAAATTGGTAAAACTTGACAGAAAGGTATAATTCCATCTGATCTCACAAAAAACTAATCTGCTATTGCCACAGTTCCTTATCGATGAAGAAATTTTATCCCATCTTCCTTGGCATCTCTGGCCATGTAGGACACTAAATGAGAATGGAAAAGACAAAGCTTCACCAACCCTTGCTTTCTTGGCTTGCAGCTGAGTGGTGCTGGAGCCTCTTCCAGACTCTCCCTGTGATGGAAAAGATTTGTTTCTTCTTAGTCTTTACTATTTTCTAAAACAACCCAATGGGGAGAGCTAAGGGAACATCCCTCTCCTTTCTCACCACCAGCCTGGCCACCATTTGCCCTCCACTTCCAAGAAACAAAGAGGGGTGGGGAGGGGAACAGCATTAATAGATATTTTGCAGTATATAATTTCCTGTCCCTTAGGTAGACAACTCCTGGAAGTTGCCAAGATGTTGACTTAAAACACCTACAGCTCTAAAGATTTATTTTTCCATGAAAATCCCTCCTGGGTTGCAATAATCCAGGCTTTTATAGATTTCAGTTAGGAAATGTATTGTTTTACTTTGAGCAAAGAATTGGGGGTTTGGGGTTTTGGTTTGTAGCCTTCTGGGAGGAATTTTTCGAGGGCTTGGTTTGGTTTTTGGTTTTTTTGGTTTTTTTGTGGGATAGTGTTGAATTAGGACTGAACAGGGGCACTGGGCACTGCAGAGAAAGAATGAGTAATTTTGAGTGCACAAGTCTGCATGGTGTCAAAGTGAGATGAGTCCATTGAAGAGTAATGCACTGAGCACAGCAACAAATTGTGACTCAGGAAGTCTCTGAAGGGGAAAGTAGCAGAACAGTGGGAGAGAAATCCTAGGGAAGAACTTCATGAGGACACTCATCCCTTTTTATTTTCCCTTGGATATCCACTTCAAACCCAGGGCCAGAACCTTTGTTCTTGCACAATTTGACAATGAGGGTCTGGTGGATGGTTGATACTTCAACACGTGGAGTGAAAAACAGGGCTGATGCGCCTGCTGAAAAACTCTAGCTCTGAATGAACCATTCACAAAAGAGGATGGAACACTGAAGGCGCACTTGAACTTTCTCTCAGCCAACTGCTTGTGTAAAAAGGCTTTTTGGAATAAAGGGAGACAGCTCTTTCTGCTCTGTGACATCTTCCCTGATCTGATCCTCCAGGACCTAGAGCACTTTTGCCAGTGAGGAGGTAAAGCAGCTTTGCATTGTCAAACACAAGCAGGTTGGACAGTGCATTGTGGGGTCACTTTATTGTTATTACAACTGATAGAAAGGCGTGGACCCCTTTCCCAGGGTGATGCCCTGAAGATATCCCTAAGGGTCCTTGCTGAGCCATAAACAAGCCTCATCTTTTTGCTGAGCCCAATGTCCCATTCCAATCCATCTACACGCTTGTATCCTCACAGCTCAGTAGGTAACTCTTTGCCACAAATTTATGTTTAGTCACTTTTTTAAAAGGAATTCTGTGCCTGAAGGGCTGTCTATCTTGGTAAGTAATACTAATTAATCTTTCTCTCTTTATACAAAATATTTTCCAGCCTTAGAGAGGAGTTTCCATAGCAGAGCCATAATATAAATGAAAGACCTCATTATGAAGATTACTTTTTGAATCACATAATCATTTAGGTTGGAAAAGATCTTTAAGATCATCGAGTCCAACTCTTGATCCTGAACTGCCAAGACCAGCATTAAACCGTGTCCCCAAAGGCTTTACAAATGAAGACAGTTCATTTCTAGCTATTAAGTAGGACTGACTTTCTCTGTTCTGACACTAGACATTTTTGGGTTTCATAAATATTGCTTCACGTTTGATTTCTGAATGGGGGACAACCCATCCTCCATGAGAAATCAACCCCCTAAAGTTGAGTTTGAGCAAGCCCTTGGCAGTGCTTTTAGCTCTGAGTACTTTCTTTTAATATGAACACTTCAATATAATCTCTCTATTGCTACCTGGCTGAGCTTCAAGAGTGGGGCAGCCACTTAACAAATGAGATATTTCTAAAGAGAAAGAAAGAGGGAGCAAGAAATCAGTTATCAGAGACAGCTCTGCATTGCCTTGGGAATTAAAAAAACTAATGACCCCATAGCTGGAGCCAAAATACTTTATTGTCTTCTCCTATTATAAATTAGCCAAGCCAAATTCAGTCCAACTAATTACTATGCCAAGCACCTACAGCAGAATGTGCCTTATGAAGTTACTGGCAATGGAAGGTAATCAGTCACTCTGGAGCCTCACATGGGAGCTTGGAAATGGACATTGCAAAGCTTCCCTTCTACCACATCAGATTATGAACCCACAGATGTGGGCTAGCAGGCACGTCCATAGGTCCTGGCCAAAGTCTGGTGTCATCATGGTAGGGTTTTGAAGCAGAAGTGGGCTCAGCAAATGATGTGAGCTGCAAAATGATGTCAAGAATGCAGACAGTAATAAGCAGAGGAATCAGAGGAATCTTCACTGGTACTGCCTTTATAGACTCACTTAAGCCTTCATCCTGAATTGTCCCCTTTTTACCAACGTTTCCAAATATTGGTATTACTTAACCAGTTTATTCTTAGCCACCAGTTTGCAGTTTAGCAATTCTGCAGTGCTGCTGTCATTTTCCATTCTGTGACACATGAACTAACCACACCATCAATCTTGCATCAGCCAAAAACATGTTTGAAAGGCTCACCCCCTTTTGAGAAAGCCCAGCTACCTCTGCTTCAGCCTTTCTGAAATGGAATTGCCCCCAGAGTTTCTTTGCAATGGAGATCAGACACTGACTCTGCAGGAATGACATTCAAATAGAAATGCTTATTCCAACCTCACTGTGCACTCCAACCTTTCCTACAGAGTGAATTTTTCCATTAAAATTGTTGCAACCCCATTCAACAGACATTGACAGTCTATCTGTTAAAATAAGAATTTTCATATCATTCTAAAAATTTACCTTTTACTCCCATAAAATTTGACAGACACCATCCCTTCAATCCATTTCTGTGAGTTCTCTTTGCTATCACAGAGCACTCACTAGGGAAACTCCTCTTGAGGAAGTGGACTTCTGTGGGTTCAGGAAAATTGAGGGGAAAATAAATTTCTGTAGTGACCTACACAGCCATGCAAACATGACAGTCTGGAGGTTAATGAGCTGCTGTAAGAGTCCCTCAAGACTGTGCTGGCCACAGTGTCCAGAACTCCAATTTCAGAAATAAACAACCATGTCTCACTCCTACTCTTGACCTCAGCAGAGAGATGAGGGTGAGAGGCACCAATTGCTGCTTCCTTCACCCCAGGACTTCCAGGACTGATCCCACAGCCTTCCCTTACCCCACCTGAATTTGCAAGCAATTCCCCATCCACACCCTTGCCCTCCATTTGAGGTTTCATAGTGACCCAGAGACAGAAATAAGCTGCACACTAATTAAATCCACATCTGCTACAGCAAATATTGCTGCTGCTAGCACTGCAGAGAATTGATATAAATGGACCCCAGGCCATAAGAGAGAAATTCACTTGATTTCCTTCCAGTGCTGCTGACTCAGAGCTGTCTCTCCTGCCCTTGATCTCTATCTCCTTGCCTTGCCCTCTTGACCTCATCACTCCAGGGTTTCTGACTTGCTCACTTTCAGCCTAATTCTCTTCTGCTTATTCAATGCCTGTTGTATTCATGCCTGTCTCCCAGGTACAGCAGGAACATCTCTTCAACCCCCATCTTTGAATACATGAGCCCTTCTTCCTACATTCAAACTTTGATGGCACAGCCCGTTTCGCATTTTTAATGTCCTCCATGTCCAGTGTCATTGGGTGAGATGTGTTAGTACATAAAAATAGGGACTTAATTGTAATTCTTGGTTTTTAATTGTTAGCACAAGCTTGCTGTGGTGTATTTAGAATGCCAATTATCAGCTTTTCAGGCAGGTTTAGGACAAGCACTGGCCAGGGACCATTCCCTGAAGGCAGTGTGAGCTGAGGGGAGGAGAGGAGGAGCAGCCCCTTGGCATTTGACCTCTGGGCTGGAGATCGATGCCTAAACTGTTTCATTTAGCAAAGCAGCAGCGCCCTTGCAGTCTAGGTTCTTCTGTTTCCATTGACAATCATCTTGATGGGTCCATTTGCTGGTGAATGGGTCCCATTTGCCCTGTTGTGACAATTCCTTGAGCTACTGCACTGGGCCATCATTCACTTGGTTTGTGTTGTCCTCTGCCTTCTTGTAGACATCACCACTGGTCATGTTCCTCCAGGATCCAGACTCCTTTCACCCCTTTAACATGTTTGGGCTGTCCTTTGATGACAAGCAATCACTCAGCATTTGTTTCTGTCTCCCAAACCTGCCAGTTCCCAAAAACTGAACCGGTCTTTGCTCAGTTTTGCTGTCACATCTCCATGGGACTATCCAGAAGCCAAATCTAACAAGAGGTGCATTTTTCATTCATGTCTGGCAGATTCAATGTGTGGCAAGATCAGAGAAATCAATTAAAATTTTCAGTAGAAATTCCCTACAAGATTGCATAAAAAACCTTTAAATGTGCCTTCTGACTATTTTTTCCAACCTTCTTTCATCATCACATCTCCATTTAAGGTGTGTATTGCAGCTTAGACAGAAACTGGGTAAAACAGTTATTGATTAGGATCAAAGGCATTTCTGTGCATGAAAATAACATTCATACATTAATAGCCTTTTCTTCCCTAATAATGTCTGTTAGTTATTCTTTTTCTTCCACAACCATGGTGGAATATCCTCTATGTTGCTTTCCGAGTGTCTGAGACATATGACTGTCTGAGGCAATCAGAAATTCTGATTATTTTGCAGTATCTGGCAACATGGACCTTCCACCTTAAGCATTTATCCAGGTGTTATCCATCACTGCAGTTACTGCAGGCTTTGCTTCTTTCTGGAGTTTTAAATCTCAACTGATTAGTTTTGGAATAATCATTTAGGTAAGAATCATCTCTCCTGCCCAAAGCTTAATATTTGTCACCTAAACTCTTTAATGGCCTTTATGGTCTTCCTTTTGCCTACATCACATCTTTATCTTCTTCCCCAAACTTTTGCTCCCATAGATCTGAGCCTGCCTTTCTTTCTTTTCTGTTCCATTCTGAATTATTCTCATGACATCCCATTCTGTTTCACCACAGGGAGCTTTCTGGGAGTGTATACCTATCTATCTTCTTCATTAAAATCACAAGACATTTTATGGAAACACACACTTGATAAACATTGTTACATTGTAAACTGAACCTGATTCTATTGAAAATCAAATCCAAACACACAGCACACTTGACAACTTTGTGTCAAAGAAAATCCATGTTTTATTTACAAATAAATATATGTTTATGTTTCTAAAGAGACACCCTGAAACTCACAGTATTTTGACCTTTAGAGAAGGGTCTACTCTGCATTAGCAACAAACTCACAAAAAGGAATTTGTTAGGCTCTTTTAAAATTGAAAACACAGGTTTTTATTTCTCCTATACTACGACTTCTATCAGAAGCTGAATGACCTAACTTTTCATGTTTTGTGCCTATTGGTTTTCATTCCATATTGTACTGGCAATTCAAATGATGCTGCAAGGATTTTTTGTGAAGATGAAGTTTTTTTTTGGGAAGAATGATTAAGATAAAGCTACCTTCTTTATTTGAACTGTTGAACTGTTTAATGATGCTCACTGTGTTTAGGGACAGAAATGAAAACAGCCTTCTGGTGCTGTTGTTTCAGAAAAGGAGGTTTGGTAGGTAATATACAGATTAATACACTCATATAATCTCAGAGGACTTAAATATTTTTTATTCTTCCTATCTCTGCTCTTGTCCTTCAAGGAAATGAGATTTTCCTCAATGATAAATTCACCATTAGGTTTACACTTTGCTGTTGTTTAATTATATTCAAACATTAATTAAAGAAGAGGTTAGTTATATTGGCACTAGTAACTGCTGAAGATATGTTAGCCTTAGTACTGCAGTAATTTCAGTTTCCTGATTATACTTCCAACAAATGGATTCTTCAATCCTAATACATATGTATAAGTCTCATTTTTAGAAAAGGTAAGCAATTATTCTATCAAAATTCAACTGCTCAATCTTTGCAAAACCTCTGCTCTTGTGCCCACATTTACTTCACCCTAGACATCCTACCTTGGAAGCAATATCGAAATAATAGCAACAAAACATGCTTTCTTTACCTGTGTGAGCAGCAGTCAGCATCATTATTACAATCATTCTTGGTAAAAAATGCTCTGGTGCCATGCAGCAATGGTGCTTGAGAGAGCTCAGATAAAATGAGCATGGATTTATGCACCAAGGTTAGCCTCATTCCTGGGAACACAGGGAACTGTTCATACCAAAACTAAACGCTGAAATTCCTTGTAGAACACTGCAGGATAGAGCATGGATTAGGGTACTCAATGGACTTCAACTGGAGACATGGATACATGGACTTGTGTAAAATTTCAACAGAGGGATCACCCTTTGGAAGTGCCAGGAAATCTGGATGCCTGCAGCACACAGCACCACCTGACCTGAGTGACCTTTTCCTAGGTTTTAAGCCATTCCAGCCATCTCTTATAAATACAATTATCCTCCAGGTTTTCTACCTATTTTCAATCTCTGTGGATGACAGTGGTACAGTAACATCTTCAGCAGGGACAACCTGTCAGGCACACACCCACCACTATTCTAATTTGGGTGTCATGAAGAGCTGCATAAAATGCTGTGCCTATTTTAGAGATGCACACTCCCCTCCACCCCTCCAAGATGCATCCATTCACCATGCCCAAGTTCCTGCTGTGATCCAGTCTTTTAATAGCCATACAGAACAAGTGAAGTCTGTCTAACACGGTGCTTCTTCTCTCCTCCGAATCACTGCTGCTCAGAAAGTACAACTTCTCATTTACAAGTTGCTTAAAACTTAGAAAAAACAGATAAATAAATAGGAATCATCAGGTTTCCTTGCTCACCTGTGAGCAAGCCTTCTCCTCAGACAAGGAGTGACCCAGGGACAGGCGCAGCCATCCTGCAATGCTGCAAAGGGGCTGACACTGATGCAGTTGGATGTTCCCTTTGAACAAAACTTGGCTGCTGGCTGCATTCTGCTTTGAGACAGCACCAAGATGACAGCTCTGACAAGTGCCTTGAAATTCAGTGCCCATGGCCCTGCCCTTGCTGTGCTGCAGCCTGTAGCAAAGAATGGTGACAGTTCAAATGGCTGGCTGGCAGGTACATTCACAATACATTAACATTTTGTTAGAATCCTGCCAAGTGTGTCTCTGGTCTCAGTGGGAACTAACCAACTGCTTCAGCTACATTTGGACAGGGCAGCTGCTTCATCAAAATATCCCATCTGTGAATGCTTTTGCAGGGTGCACCACATAGCAATAGCCTTTTTCCCCCTTTTCAGAATGTATCTTTCCTGTGAGAAAAGTCTGCTTTAATCTGCATTTGTCCAGTCTCTAACTATCTTTTCTCCTGTTCTCAACAAACAAAAATATCTCAATTTCACAAAGCCTAACACAGGTATCATAAACTCTGTTCAACAGTCCCAGGGCAGCTCCACCAAGCCCTGGTTCATGCCTGTATTCTGCCTCCAGGAGTGTGTGAGATTTCATTAATGGAAGGTCAAATTACCTTGACACACCTAAAGTCCAGCTGCCTCTTTGCACCCGAGCAGAACCTGCGAGACAGTCCCTGAATTAGCCAAAAGGTGAATTTCCTCACCTTGATTAGTTTCACAGAAGGTCTCTGTCTGCAGAGAGGCTCCTGCTTTCCTGCAGGGAGCTCCTGACACAGCTTCGGATGTGTGTGGTGTCAGACCAGGGCATGAGCAGGAAAGTATCAAGAATTTCAACGTTTAAGTGCATCCTCCTCACTCCTTTGGAAAAAACAGTGCAGTCTCAATGTATTTTAAATCATCACATCTCTAATCTGTTATGTAGAAATTCCACTTCCCATTTTACAGCTCTGGGTCCTCCATTCCTGTTAAGACTTGTTGACTCAGGGCAGCAATGAAAAAGTTTGAATTTTAGCTCAGCATGGTAGCTCTAAAGCTTTTGCCAACTCACCAGACTCGTTTAAAGCCACAAAATTTGGTATCCAATTCTGACATGCAGAAATAGGATTACAGGTATTGAAACATCTGTTTCCCACTGTGAAAATGGTGTTCCTTGGCATTGGAGCTCCTGCTTTGGAGCTGATACAGGCTGCTCTCTGGAAGCCAGGAGTCCCACTCTGACATCACTGTAGCAACCCTAATTCCAATCTCCATACCATGGGTATGGGAATAATTGTCCCTGCCCATGGCAGGGGGGTTGGAATTACACAATTTTTGAAGTCCCTTCCAATCCAAACCATTTTATGATGGTGTGGGCCCTGTTCCTCTTTAATTCATGCTACACTGGGTGTAGCTTTCTAGACTAAAATAGCCATGGGAACAGCCAAGAATCAGGCTCTAAGTTGCTGTTCCCATCAGGGTCCAGGGATCAAAATGAAGGTAAATAAAAAAAAAAAAAAGAAAAAGAAAAATAAGATAAGGGTGCAATTGGACCTGCTGTTTTGCCAGGCATCATATCTGCATGATTGCTTAACACGTTACAGTGTGAGCCCATTCTCACCTAATACATGTTGAACCAAAAACACAAAGAGGAAGAGGAGGGAGGCAGAGAATTCAGAGATCACCCTTCAGCTGGAGACAAGTGGTGTTTGTTTTTTACAGTATAATCTCAAAGAACAAATCAGATGTCATCTTAGGCAATCAATACAATAAATCCAAGTCAGCAAAGCAGCAGGGATTTATGCACACAGGTATCAGATCCATAGTATTTACTCCAAGTGTAAAGAGCATTTTAGATTGTTGTCAAGAAGACAGATGGTATAGGAGAAAGGAGCAAGTTGAACATTACCTTTTCAACTGGAAATCAGTCCTCAAGTCTGTAAGATCCAATTTCAAAGTGTTCTGAGTGAACAGAAACAGCTCAAATGGATCACAGAGTATACAGAAAACAGTCTATTAGCAAATCAGCAAATTGATTGTGGCAAGAATGGGCCATAAAGAGTGTACACACACAAAAGGTTAAAATAAATTAGAGTTCACTGACCAGATATCGTCTTCTCCACCTCCAACAGTAGCAGGTTGTAAATCTGTTCATAACCTATTCTTAAATACTGTAATGTAAAGAATCAGAATTATAGAATCATTGAATCCTAGTATGGCTTGGGTTAAAAGGGACTTTAAAGAGCATCCAGTTCCAAACTCCTGCCATGGGTAGGGACACTTTCTACTAGGCCAGGTTGCTCAGAGCCTCATCCACCTTGGCCTTGAACACTTCCAGGGATGAGGAATCTGCAGTTTTTCTGAGCAACCTGTGTGAGTGCCTCTCCACTCAGAGTACTATCTACTCTAAACCTACTCTTTTTCAGTTATCCAAAATCTGCTGCAGCTGGGAGGGCTAGTAGAAGATTTTTTAGAAACTTACCCATTTTAATTTATAAGTGTCTGTAGCCATGATATTTTCTGAAAAATCCTTTTGCTAGGGTTTTTTCTCCTGAGAAGCTGAGAAGCCTCAGAGGAAAAGAAAAACAATAATTCTGCTGTGGAATGCAACAGGTGCATCTATGATTGGTCCATGTTGGTTGTTTTTAATTAATGGCCAATCACAGTCCAGCTGTCTCAGACTCTTGGTCAGTCACAAGATTTTATTATCATTCCTTTTCTATTCCTTGCTAGCCTTCTGATGAAATCCTTTCTTCTATTCTTTTAGTATAGTTTTAATGTAATATATATATCATAAAATAATAAATCAGCCTTCTGAAACATGGAGTCATATTCTCGTCTCTTCCCACGTTGGGACTGCCTGCAAACTTCCACAAGTGTCCAATTTTCCTTTTTTTTCCTGATGGCTCTGATTGCCCTTGGCTGAAGGACTCAGCTATTTGTGAACCAAGACCCAGCCTGGTAGAGAACAGCTGTATAACCCTGGTTCTGTGTTCCTAACAAAAGTGTTGTGAGGTGGTAGTTAGTATGTCCATCCTCGTGGTGAGAACATCCAAGAATTAAAACTATGAACAACCAGAAAGGTGAAAACAAAGACAGAAAAGTGGTAGCTAATTAGCTAGCAGTGCTAGCATTCAAGAGGGAAGAAGTATTGACACCAAAAAGGTATGAGACCCTAATTAAAAAATCAGGCAATCAGAAGATGGCAGCAGCAGGGGCCAGGCTGTTCCAGGGAGCAGAGGAGACGAATCCTCCCCGCCTGATTGATGAGTGCCTGGCCAACAGGAGCACTGTGGTGAGCATATTAATGCTCAGGCTGCCAGCTCCTTAAACAGGTGTCTGCTGAGTACATGAGCCAGCAAAGAATTGCTGTGCACTCCTTCAGTGCCCACTAAACTTGTCAGAGTCAAATGTGCCACAGTCCACCAAGAAAATCATCCACACAACCAAGTTTTCACAGCAGGTCAAGAATCCCTCTCTCTGTGCCTTCTCCCACCTGCAACCACCCTTTTCTGTGCTCTGACCAAGAGGTCAGCTAATTCTGGCTCTGAGGCAAACCAAAGGGAGGAATGAGTCAGGGCAGCAATGATTTCTGGATCACTGCTGCTGTATTTCCTCCTCCCATCACAGCTCCCATGCTCAGGTATAGCTTTAAAGGCACAAATCTTCCCTTGGCCTAAAGGATCACTGAGCAGTGAATAACATTCCTCGGTTCTGACATAGCTAGACACCCTCAAGCACCTTGCAGAAGAATTTAATGTTTTCTACTGGAGTCAAATCAAATTATTTGTTTGCTGCACCGCTCAAAAACCTGAGGGAAAAGGGGAAAAGAAAATCAGGCAGCTTTAGAAATATAATCACTGTGATGAAAACTGAAAGAAAGTAAAGCAACATGAGGAAATGTCTAAGTCAGAAAAAGAATCTAAAAAATAACATGGCCGAGAGGCATTGAGAGGTCAGATGGTTTGAACACTACTGTAACATTAGCAGTATTGAAACTAGGCTATCAAAAATTATAAAAAAACACACTTCTTTTTATCTTTGTACTGAAATAAAAGTGCTTAAGCCTGAAACAAAGAAAATAATCTTTTGAAATCAAGATCTATTGATTTCCACCTGGCTCTGGATTTATCTCCTTTCTCTAATTAACAGGCTGTGTCACTGGAAGAGAAGAACATTAATGGCACGAGACAACAGTGTCACCTCCTACTACAGAGTATATCTTGAAGGAAAAAATCAAAGCACTTGTTTAAAATAAATCAGCAGCCATGGCTGAGTTGGCTGTCTGCATGGCAGATATTTATTGCTTTTCACAATCCTTATAGAGGGATAATAATTGGCACCAACTGGTTAAAATAAATTAAGAAAGGTGCTTCCAGTGAAAGAAACAAATAATACCGTTCAGGTTTGGGGTTTTGTTTGTTTGGTTGGTTTTGGTTTGTTTTGGTTTTTTTTTTTTTTTTTGGGTTAAAGTAGAAACAGTCTCTTGAGCAGAGAGAGCACAGTAAGAAGATGTTTAAATCACAGCCCTCAGCTGTGAATTCTACCGAGCCAACGCTAGTGTCAATTTAACAATATGTACTGCTATTTCATTTTTATTTCATTTCATGTTTCCTGTTATCCAGGAACCACACTATATAATTTAAAAGGGCCAGACATATGGAATCTCCTTTTCCAGGCACAGAGTGCCCAGCTGTGCTTGAACTCCAGTTAGAGACACTTCAGGCTTTATCCCACAGTCACCATGGCCACTGGAAACCACAAGGCACTGAAGGTTTTCTGCCATGAGGCTCAAATCCATGAGGACAAGCAGCACTTTGGGATACCTCCCAGCTCCCTCTCTTCCCAGAGGAGGCTCAGCATTCCCAAAAAGCTCAGATGTTTTTCAGTTTTGGCAAAAGTATCTCCTGCTGCAGGTACCATCTCCCAGCCTAGATTTGTTGGCAAGCACATCTTCAGTGCTGGGCACACAAACCTGGCAGACAGTTCAAATCAGCACTCATCCAAACATTCACATTTACTTTTAAAGTTTAGTGTCCTTGGATTATCAAAGACTGCATTCTTAACCTTTACAAGAGTTAACACAAGGATGCTGTCATCTGTTAAAAACGTATTTTTCATTGACACAGACTTAGTTTTTTGATGGGAATTGAGCGCAATATCAACAAATATGACAGAGTAGTAGCTAGTCTCAGGCTACATTTAAGAGAGAATTACAAAGTTTAGCAAAGGTCACAGATCTCCCACTGCAGGGATATGTGGTTTCCAAGATAAGACCAGCAGGAACAATGCAATCATCTATTCTTAGCTACTCCATGACGTTAGACCCTTTCTCTCAGTGCAGCAGGGAAAACCCTTTTTCTTTAATGTGTTCCTACCTCTGAATTCTTTAAACTGTCATTGAACTAGGTCAAATATTTTCTAAGAGATATGGTACTGACCCTATTTAAGATTGCATTTGGGCCAGCCAAGTCTGGCATTTCATACAAAGAGCTTTCTGAAAGAAATGTTCCTGATCTTTTCTTCTCAGCTTGTGTGGCAGTTTTCAGGAAGACTAAAGATCAGCACCTTCAAGTAATGGCATAAAAATTCACCTTTATTGTCACAAGATCTTGCCCTGTCTTTGACCAAAATGCCATCTGCTTTCCTTGAGAAGAATGAAGCTTCTGACTTTTTAAATCTCAGTGCCAAGCATCTCTCACAACAGTCAGAACAAAGGATTACAGTCTCAGAAATCAGATTTCATGGAAGAAGAAAATACACGTTTTTATGGGCATATAAATTTGTATATATGTGTGTGTGTGAGAGAGAGAGATCCAGATACATAATGTAGAGAGATGTGTTTAAGTGCACATAACAGGAACTTGTGCTGTATCTCTCCCCTGGCAGCAGCTGGGCAGTTGCATCTCATGGCATCCCGGTTAAATATGGATATACAGGCTTGTTATTTGCTGGATAAAGAAGCCTGTGACACAAATCTGCTGTTGAAATCTCATTCTGGTTAAAGGTGATTAACCATTTTCCTCAGCAAGAAGGCCTGAGTGAAAAGCCATGGGTTAGGACAGAAGCCCATGACACAGAAATGAGGCAAATTCCTATTTTTCCACCCAGTACTGGACTATGTTTCCTGTGAAAACTCCAAAAGGTAGAAAATCAGCAGTGGGCATGAGAACAGAGAAGGTTTAATTTTCTCATGAACCTGACATGCAATATTACAACTGAAATTTCTGCATTTTCATTTTCCTTCTGGCTTTGTGTCTCTTTTGTTCACCTGCTTTTCAATGTGCATTATTGCAGAGGAACTGCTGACAATCACTATTTCAGATGTGGGACTTTATCACAGCAGGATTAACTAAACCACAAAGGCAGAGTCCATACAGCACCAACCCCCTTCCTCTTCACATCCCAGAAGCAGATGGCAATACAAAATGAATTTTTCTCCTATTGTTAAAGCTTACGCTTTCTCACTTGTGAGAAGGATTTTAGCTTTGGTTCAAGGAAGGAGGTGATTTTACAATCGCAATATAAAAGATTAGTAGGCTCTACATCAAGGTGACTAATATATTCTGTAAATTTGTGAGAAGAGGGGATTTTTTTCTTTTTTTCTTTAATAAAGTTTCAAGAACTGTTTTTGCTTTTCACCTAGCCTTGTGCTAAGATACCTGTAGATTATTAGTGTGAGTTCTTGCAACACAAATGTATAGTTACACAATCCCATGCCAGATCTGCTTTTTATCCCACACACAGACTCAGAACTCCCATGATATTTGGGTATGTTAGGCTGGTGCCTGACAGATTTATGAATTTCAGGCTATTACAGGATTATTGCCTGTGGCAAGGCACTGAGCATGATACAGCCAGAACTAACTTTCTCATGATCTTTGAGATACAGTAGTAAAAGAACTCCTGCCAGAATAACACAATGAAAAAATTGTGCAAGAAATATGAGTTATTTCAAAAAATTTCCCCCTGCAAAGATGCTTCTTCAGAGTGAAAGAGTATATCACATGCAAGCTATTAGTCTGAGGGTGAGGTTAAACCCTCTGTTATTTTATTAAGGATACACCTAGAGCTGAATGACTTCAAATAGGCCCCAAAAAGGCAGAAAACCATTTTTAGTTCTGATAAATACAGAAACCAATGTGGTTCTTGCTACCTTTAGCACATAATGCAATGAATCAGAAGTTTGCACATTGTTGTCCAGAGAAGTGGTGAACACTGCCAGGAAGTGTTCAAGGCCAAGTTGGACAGGACACCCAATTTTGAGCAGCCTGGTTTGGTGGAAGGTGCCCCTGTCCATGGCAGGGGATCTTTGAGGTCTCTTCCAACCTAAACCATTCTATGATTCTATGAAAAGACATGGAAATCTGCATCCTCCTTCTGCCTGTAATGGTAAAAATTCCTCCTAGACAACCTATTTTTGACCGTGGTCAGATCTTGGGCTGTACAGGAAAGTTGTTTCAAGGTGAAAACCAGCATGGACAGCCAGCACATCTCTCCCACCTCCTCCACTGATGCTCTTCCTGCTCCAAGTGACCTTTTGATGCTTCTCCAAGTTCAATCCTGAGCAGACATATGTTAACTAACACAAAAAACTGTTCTGAGGAAACTCCATGGGGAAAAGACGTTCCAGACAACTTCCTGAGACAGATTAGCTCTGAAAAAGCTATTAAGTCAGCATTTTCCTTAGTCTTTGACCCTTGCAAAATATTATTATTTAGGGGAATGCTGTGGTTCTAATAATGACTTCTTCCCAATAAAACTTTTTAACAAAGACAAGGGGACCAAGGTTTTGGGGTTCTTTCTGATATGCCCACACTCTTCTTCCTCACAGATATAAGACAATAAAACCTCTTCCTCACTCAAGAAATGAGACTGGGTTTGAGTTAAGAATGACTGAAAGTAAATCTCCCAAGTCATATTCAAGTCTCTCAAGAATTTTTTTTTCTTATTCTTTTTTTTCTTATTCTTTTTTTTCTAGAGGACTCTGAAGGATGCTCCACACAGTACACTGGAATTTAAATACAAAATAAATGGAAAAATGCAATCTCTATCTTTCTAGCTATTTTTTTCATTAACATGGTCATTAATAATTGGTTTGCTTTTACTTCATATTGATTATGTACTAGATCTTCATAGCAGTAATGGAAATGTGGAAATGACCTTCCATTACTGAGACATTTAATATAAAAGGATGTCTGGAACAGATTAGCCAGCCATATCAAACTCATATGAAGGTGTAGCTATCAAAAAAGAACTGTTGTTTACATGGATTTTTTTTTTAATTTTAATTTTTATTACCTTCTGAACTGATGCCTTTATCACAATGACAAACTTTGTGTAGAAGACTGTTTTCCTCATTCACACACTTGTTCACATAGTCACATGTTCAGCCAAGCTTTCAGCTTTTGACGTGCTTTTCTGCCATGATAAATCTGTAGCAATTATTGCCATTTAAATGCAGGTTGAGTTCACCACAGGCACAGCACGTGTGTTGGTCATTACTGTGACACAGCTGCTCTCCAGGGCACGTGGCTGTACATCCATATACTCTATTCCTCTGCATCATTAACAGCTGGCATTGATGAAACATACAGTTTTGCTTTAGTTAGCAATTATTTTCTTGAAATTCAAACAAACTGCAGTACTACTGTCACACATTAGCTATATTCTTTTAGAATCTGACAGTATTTGCCATTTTTCGTAAAATATCCCACTGTAGAAACAGAGATCTGAAGTGAAAATTCTGTTCACATATAGCATGTTTAATACTTACTGTTAGAGAAAAATCTTTCAAATGTAATCCCTAAAAGAACAGATAGAAAAAGAACCCAGGATAATTTGTCTCTGATAATTTTTAACACTTCGGATTGACAACTCTGAAATTAGAGCACTCAATTACAGCTTCTTCTAAAAGAAATCACCCCCCCAAACACAGGTGTCTCTGCATTCATTGATTTCTGTCCCTTTTCAGTGTGTCTACCTTCATCTCTGCTAGCTGATCTTTGTCACTAATTGAACTTTCAAGAACAACTCTCACATTTTTCTTGAAATGGTTTAAGTTTCAGTTCAGTTCAAAATTCAGGATGCACAACACACCACGGAATGCAGTTTTATAAGATCCATCACTTTACCAAATATACTTCAGTTAGTGTGTGAACAGACTGAATTGAACACAAAGATAAAGAGGAAAGAGGTTTAGAAATAAATGTTTGAAGTAAAGGACTCAAAGGGTTTAAAAATTTGGTTTATTACATCTGTCAAAAAAAGATTGCTTTCTAAAAACACTCAGACCAGAAGAAAAATAAGTCTATTTACGCATTTCTCACAAAAAGATGTATCTGTGCTTGGTAAAAACTCATGGTGCACACCACTGGAATATTTCTACATCTCAGGTGGGAAAAAGAAACTCTTAGTCAAGTGGTTCCCAGTTTTTTTAGAGCAAACCTCCCTGACAGTCCATTCTCCCCATCACTTTGAGGTCCACCCATTCCAATTCCTCCCACCATCTCTGTCTCAGCAGGTTCATCTCCTGATCTACATCCTCTCCCCAGAACACCAGCTCTCTCCACACTTTGTTTTCTTCTCACCTCCAAAAGGAGCAGGTGACCCTGGCAGTCAGTGGAGCTGGGGGCAGAGGAACAGCAAGCACAGAACTGCAGGTACCTGCAGCTCACCTGGTTTGGGCTGGGTGAGTGAGGACATGGCACAACTCCCGCAGCAAATCACTCCCATCCCCAGTCCCTCTCCTCCCTGGAGAAATGAAGACATGAGAAGCAGCAGGAAGGAGGGATCTGAGCTGTCAAGACACCCTAGCCTACCTTTCTCCTGTCATATCTCTTATTTTATAGTTGGGTACTCTGAATTAGACTACACATATAGTGAAAAAAGCAGAAAATTAAGGCCAAGGTAGAAGAACAAATCATCGTAATTCCAAATGCTTCTAGAAGCATGGATGCTTTTAACTCCTATTCACATGAATTATGATTGTCTTCTTGGAGTAACACAAGAGCAATGCTATAAGTGCTATTTAAGATACTTTGACTGGACTGAAAATATTTACAGCTTCTGCATTAGTGCATATATAAATTGCTTTTGTAGCTTTATTGTCCTATAAAACTCTTCAGTACTGGTAGAGCCAACAGTGCCAGATGTTTTGCTTTGAAGTTCTAATAAAATCCAATCAGAACTAATTGAATAAGCTCAGTTTTCAGTAAACATCAGGAAGCTTCCCACTAAAATCAAGTCTCCTTCAGGAAGGTTGTGCTGGACAAACAGGAGCTCAACATCACTGATCACACATCAGATCTTAATGTTTTTCTGACTCTACCAACTAATCCAAGCCTCTATTTCCCCCTAACTGACCCCTCCATTTCAGCCATTATCTCTTCCCAATGCTGCTTGTAAAAACTCCAGTCTTTCAGCACCACTTTCTCCTTCTCCACTGCCATCTGCTCCATAGTAACTTTCAAAAATATTACACTACACAGCTCCCCCGTGGACAGGAAAAAGTTTCATTTAATGCCTTCTGAGCAACATGAACCTGTTGGTTTCTGAAACTGAAAGATATTAAAGATCAAAACAAGCTTTCCTGTCCCAGCAAGAGAACAAGAGATATGCCTCAAATGATCCTCACTTTATCTGCCCCAGTGTCCCATCATGATGTCTGTAATCTGTTCTCAGATAGCACTGCGACAGACAACACTACCTACAGCTCTAATTCCAGATTATTGCTAATAAAAACAAGAGTGGTAATAATATCTAGAGTTTTCCCACTGGCTGTGATTGTGCTGGAGTACAAATGATGCCTGGAGACTGTGCAGAAGAAGATGGGAATTTTATTTTCCTCTTACGATTCACACTATCTTCTTTTGCCTTCAGGATTGCTCCCCTCTGGTGACAGCAGAGACAAGCACAGCTGATTTTCTTTATGGCTACCACTTAATGACACATAAGTACCAGTTGCTTTACCCAGAGAAGGATATCAAATGCTAAACAAGTCACAGCATGGAGAGTGAATGAAAAAGCAGAATCCATGGGTCTCATCTTTAGCAAGCTGAGCATTTTGCTGATATGATGTACAACAACTGAAGATATCCATCTACAGAAAAAAAACCCCCAGAACTATCTGACCAGCACACGGATGCCCACCTCATGTCCTGGGTGACAAGTTCTATGCAAGCCATTTTCAGACTCAGTGGCTGAGACAAGGATAAATTCAGGGTCTCAGCATGAGTCAGATTTCACCTTTTTTGAAGATATTTTGACATACTGGGGCACTTCAGATACATTATACAAAATCCTTCTACAGCATATTGGCTGATTGAATCCATGTTTTCAGACACTATGTATAGATATGTACAGCATAGATACAAAAATACAGCTGAAAACCTAAATTTTCTAGTCACAACTATGTGGAAACTCATATTGTTCTAAAAAAAGAGCCGAAACCAGCCAGGGGTATTGTGGCAAAAGAACTCATTTATCTGCTCTGGATAGAGAACAGGTTAAGTGGATCACTCAGATCTTGAGCATGGCAAGGTATGCATTTGAATAAAAAAAAACAAAAACAAAAAACACACACAAAAAAAAAAAAAAAAAAACCCCAAAAAAAAAAAAAAAAAAACCCCAAAAAAAAAAAAAAAAAAACCCCAAAAAAAAAAAAAAAAAAACCCCAAAAAAAAAAAAAAAAAAACCCCAAAAAAAAAAAAAAAAAAACCCCAAAAAAAAAAAAAAAAAAACCCCAAAAAAAAAAAAAAAAAAACCCCAAAAAAAAAAAAAAAAAAACCCCAAAAAAAAAAAAAAAAAAGGAAAAAAGCATAATTATTCCAAATGTCTGGCTCTGCATCTGCCTAACACTCACAACTTACTTGCTTTGTGTGAGACAGCTTCTTGAGTCAATGAAGGACCTGCCTTTGGGGAGAATCTCTTTCAGTTCATGCTTGCAGAGTGCTACAGAAAGGGATTGTACTAGACTCTGGTTTTATTTTTTTTTTTACCCATTTTCAAGACTGTGATAGACTTTTTTAATTGTAATAATATTTTGGCTTCTGCAGTACCTTGCTTCTCAGCATGGCAGAATACACTGCAAGCATTTAATTAAGCCTTATGATGTCCCATTGAGGTTGGCAGGTAGGTGTTTCATAATAGCATCAGATATTTAAAATGACTTACACAGACACACAAAAACCTGATCATTAGGTTAGGGGCATCAGTGGGACCACAGAAATGTCATTGCCACTTCTTCAGTGACTGCCTGAGAGCTGTCTGACTTTGAAGTGTCTTGTGTGCTATGTCAGGCAGCAGTAAAGCTGACTGCTAGGAAGGAAGATGAAACAGAGTGTGTTATGGCAATCTTCCCAGGATTTCAGGTGACAGAAGCCAGAGTGTCTGGCCTTTGGCTTCATTCACTGAAGGACAGAAGGGTATAAGATTATTCTCCATCTCAGAAGAGGCTGTGGATGATCACAGTGCCCAAGTGTTCTGCTCTGGCATCCAGAATGGCAGCTCAAAACAGAAGGTCAAACCCTCGCCCACACGAGCTGGCAGAGCTGGCTGTGGAGCTGGAAGCTGGTATTTTACATGCAATTCTAAGAGTTTCCTTGGGCTGCCATAATCTGTGGCAGCACAGCACCTGTCACAGTGACATACAGATATATGTTCATCCCTGGAATACACAAAGAAGGACAGGACAGAAGTCAACACTGTGATCTTACATATGCTCTATAGTGAAGTCTCAGACCACTGGCTATTAAAATCAGAACTCATCCACACATCCCATTCATCATAATCTTTGTGTCTGAAGTTAACTCCTCAAATCCTGCTGAAACACTTTTTTTTTTTTTT
>NW_005054583.1:437275-469453 GCF_000277835.1 Geospiza fortis
TTTTTTTCCCTGCTCAAGATTTCTGGTAACTCACTGGTTTGCAGAGCTGGCTTAAAAGAAAAAGAACCATGAGACTTGTGTCTGCTCACAGTGGGTTTCTAAGCATCTCTGGCTGGTATCTTTAGCTTTGCCATATTCCATGACATGAAGTCAGAGCTGGCAATCTGCTTGGTAGCAGTTTCCTGCTCACTGCTCAAGAGACAGCTCTGAATCCCAGCCCAGGCCAGACTTCTTTGCTCATATGAGCTGAGCCACTTCTCTGTCACCTACTATGACACCCAGTCTTTAAAAATGTGGCAACAGAACTTCTCTTCCATGTAGACATGCTCTGAAGTACAGCATACATCAGATTAATGAGTTTTGCATAGGTACTGATGACCTAAATGTTACCTAAATTCTGCATTTAGATACCTCTGAGTGTGAAATAATCCTTTAATCATTGTGGCCCTAATTTCTCCACCTCGGCTTTCCTATCTAGCACTGAGTGCAGCAGCATCTGAAGGAGAGGTCAGATGTGCAGGGCCCCTTGTGTACCTTCCACACTGCTGTGCTAGTACAGAGTGCTCAAGCATCATACTAATTTCTTTTATTTATTCCTTTTTCTCCTATAAGCCTTGATTGAGTAACAGAACAGGGAACAACAAGTCCAAAGGAGAGAGAGAGGAAAGGAACACCTGCCAAATAAAAATAACTGGTACATATGCACCCATCTGAGCCAAGCAGGGTGGGCAATTAACAAAATCATTTAATCCATTCTTTCCAAGCTCTTTGCAGGCAAAAGCAATTGGGACATTCTAGTCAATAGCTATATACAAGAGATTTAAAGATCTCTTAAAGAAACAGATTACTGCAGGATTTTATACATTTGAAGGGGGGTTTTATCTCTGCTTGCAGAGGAACAGTATTGGGGGTTATGAAGTACCTCTGCCTGCTGCAGAAGTACACCTTGCACTAGTGGAATAATTTGGTTAGTGTGCTGCATTTGAAGAAGACCAACAAAGGGTCAGGTAAAGCCATCTTTACTGACATGAGCTGTCTTTACTGTCACTTCTTAAAAGCTGCAGTCTGCTTCATCGTGTCCATATTTTACAAACGTGTATGCTGGCATTTCTAAGATTTATGGCAGGTTGCTAAATGCAGAAGATTGCTTAAAATAACCATCAAGCACTTAGCCCAGCCTAGCTTTCCTGAGACCTAGAAGCATTTTAGTAGGACAAAGAACCAGCAACACATTTAAAACTCAAAGCATTTAAAATCAGAATACTTTTTCCAACAGTATCATGACAAAAGGGCTTCAAATAATCTGCCTAGGATCTTGCAAGTGAGACCATTACCAGTTATGGTTTCTCTTGTTGCTGTATACCTGTTTCTTTGGCTTTGGGACCAGCTTAGACATGTGATGACAAAGAACTGAAACACTTTCTGCTGGAAAATCCCCACATGTATCAGCAAAAAAAATAAAAAATAAAGGCATCATAAAAGCTTTTGCATCCTACTACTGAGACAACACATAGTACTTGGATTGCCCTTTGGTTACCCTTGAGAAGAAATGTGGGGATCCATCCTCTGTAGGAGCTCTCAGAGCACAACACACCTGCAAGTCAGGGCAAATCTCAAATACTTCCCTCCCCACCTCACTGTATTTCTCTGATGCTGAACACTGATGTAAAGATGAATGGGATGAGGCTGCTCAGCAGAACATGGCATTCTCTGGGATCTATTCCCAGGGAATGTAAACTGACAGGTATATGCTGACTCAAGCTGGGAGAAGCCAAGGTGATCCACAGCAGCCATCAGTGTGACAATTTAGACCTGACTCTCCTTCCCATGGAGGTGACCCCCTCTAGGAATGTGGTGCCATTTCAGACTTGTGGGAAACTATGTGTGGAAATACCAGCTGCAGATCCCAGAAGATTTAACAGCAATTTGTCAATTCCTGGGAGAGTCTCAAGTCGAGATTCAAGCAGGGTCTTCCTAGATCCTTAGGTTGAGGATGTTTCTCTCAGCATTGGCAATGCATCCAGCACCATGAGATGAAGCTAAGAAGGAACCACAGGGAGACTAACAAAATTTATCATCTCTTTAGCAGGCAAAATTTGCCTTTATTTCCTTAGCCCTGGACTATGAAGATTTGGGTGTTGTTCCAACCCAGAAATCACAACCAACCCACAAAGCTCCAGTCTCCTTCTTACATCATGGTGTGTTTGGGGTTCTGGAAAAATCCACAGGAGGATAAAAAATCTGGGGAAATGCTTGAAAGAGAAGACTAGATGGCAAAAAAGAAAGGGAAGACTCTTTGACCATTGGAGAACTTTTTATTTCCTTACCCTGGACTATGAAGATTTGGGTGTTGTTCCAACCCAGAAATCACAACCAACCCACAAAGAGCCCAGTCTCCTTCTTACATCATGGTGTGTTTGGGGCTCTGGAAAAATCCACAGGAGGATAAAAAATCTGGGGAAATGCTTGAAAGAGAAGACTAGATGGCAAAAAAGAAAGGGAAGACTCTTTGACCATTGGAGAACTTTTTATCTCTCTACAGTCAGATGGGATTTTTTGGTTCCTTCTCAATCTTTTAACATGGAAAAAGCATCATACAGAAGGGGAAAGGAAAGATATTTTTATTAAGTAAACAATAAAAATGTAACCACCTTGCTCCATGAAACAGGAGTGCAGGGGTGTCTTATATCAGCCCTGAGATGAACTGACTTGGAAAAGTGAAATGAGGATGTGCACTGACCATTTGACCATTTACAACAGTCCAGAAACACCCTTTGATTTGCCTCTAGCAGAGGACAGGAAAAAAAGAAACAAAGAAACAACAACAACAAAAAAAAGCAAAAAAAAAAAAAAAAAAGCAGTCACAGGGACAAACAGTCCTTTCAGGACATCAGCCTGAAATAGGTTTCACGTAATCATTATCTCCTACAAAGGTGAAATAAATCTGAGGGACAGCAGACAGGACACAGCAACCCAGACAACCAGAGGTCCATTTTCTTCCCACATTGTCTGTCTGAAATAGCTTTGTGAGGGCTTCATGTTATTTGTCACCTCCACCTACACATACTTCCTGGGGAAGGGCACAGATAGAGACTGGCATCCCTGAAAATTCTTCATAACTGTGTGATACCAGCAGCATCTGATAACCTCTGCTTTCCTGCAGAAGGGAGATGACAGGCAAAACAGAGAGAGAAGCAAGAGAATCCTGAAGGTTTGAGGGGGTATGAAGGTGGAGCAGGCAAAGCCAGGGATAAAATGAGGATTTATGAATTCCAAAAAATTAGTGTTGGGGTGGATGTTACAGCAACCTTGAGGCGAGGGGAGTTGAAAACTGGAGAGGCAAGTCAGAGCAAAAATCATGGCTGGAAGCTGCTTGTGGCAGTCAGATGCTGATTTTCTCTTAAACCCTTTTAGGTGGGCAGCTGCCTGAGGCTAGCCCTGCACACACCAGGAGTAAAATCCATTTTGCCACTTAACTGCAGGGCAAATCCCATCTGAAGAAGTGGCAGGCAGGGAGCAGAAAAAGCCCAACACAAACCACAAACCACTTTGCAACAGAATGCATTCAAATTCATCACTTCCAGTGGTCAGCTGGAGATCCTTTGGTCACAGCGCTGAACCTGGAATCACCACAGAGAGAATAATGATGCTATCCAGGTATGAGCTTAGACATCACATGTCCAGTGTCTGGATGATTCTTCCCCAGGCTCTGGGCAGTCACTGCCACCTGACAGAGCAAAGAGTCCACCAGGTTTCTGATGATGGCAGTGCAAATTTCTCCCTTCCTCAGACTGAGGTCTTTCTGCAGGCTTTTCTCAGCCTGGCCATAAATCCCTCTTCACACTAATTTATTGTGCTGGGCACTGTGAATTCACATGAAGACAGCTTCATAAAAGAACATGCAACCACTCCTATGCCTGCAATGGCATAAACAAGATTTACTGTAAACAAGGATGAGGACTGCAGGCATAAAACCAGTGGGAAGTCAGGTCTCATGACAAAATTAGTACAATGACAGCCACTCTGAAATTTGTCTTTTCTAGCAAAATGATGAGGTAACCTGAAAGTCTCCATGACAACACAGCCCAACCTTGCATTACAAGATGCTTATGCAAGAATGCACCTAAAAGTATAGTGCCTGGGAAAGCCTTCCAACAAACCAACCCCACAGGGTTTCAGCTGCTTCCCCTACCTCATTCATGTTATTTTCCATGTGTTTGGGTTGTGGGTTTTTTCTTTTCTAAAACTTCAGATAAGAAAGGAATTTTACACTGTCTTCTGATTACATGGTTGCTTGTTATTTTAAATTGCAAAGCCATGCACAGAAATGTTGAATAACGTAGAATGATCATAGAATGGTTTGGGTTGGAAGAAACCTTGAGGATCATCTGGTTCCAAACCCCTGCCAGGGGCAGGGATGACACTCAGCAGATCAGGCTGCTCAGGGTCCCATCCAACCTGGCCCTGAACACTTCCAGGGATGGGGCATCCACAGCTTCTCTGCACAACCTGTGCCAGTGCCTTGCTATCCTCACAGTAAAGAACTTTCTCCTAACACCTAACCCAAATCTGTCCTCTTCTAGTTTAAAACCAGCCTCCCTTGTCCTATCACTATCTGCCTGTGTAAAAAATCATTCTCCCTCCTTTTTATAAGCCCCTTTTAGGACTGGAACACAACACATTTTACTCTGGTCAGAGTATTAAAACCTCACATCTTAATACATTTTTGTTTTTCCAGAAGAGCTGTGTTGGTTGTCAGTCCCCACAGCAGTGGACAGCAGAGCACTGTTCTTCACAGTGCATGGAATCTAAAATATGAGCTATCAAATTTAGATAGAATTTGCTTTAATACAAAATTCTTCTATGGCAAAACAGAGAGTGCTTTTACATCAGAGGGGCTCTGGCCTATGGCAGGATTCAGCTTTCTACATGAAGATGTCTGATGCCACTGAAGATGCACCAGGCTTCCCTGCTGGCCTCCAGCTGTTACTCTAGAGGAGATCAGGGCTCCTACAGGTCTTGTGTCATATCCAGCTCTGCATGAATAACAGAACAATCAACAGCAGAGCAATCAACACCCAAGTGAGGGGCCTGAGAAATGGTGGTATCTGCCACTACCAGAGGCAATAAATAGTCTTCAGATGCTAGGATTTCATCCCATAAATCTTATCTAGAGCATATCCTGAATTAAAAAAAAAAAAAATACCAAAAAAAAAAGTATCCAAGTGTTTCATTTAGATCCCATCCCAAGGAAGCTCCTGGACCTTTCCAATGCCAGGGTCCATTCTGCTGATTTCAGTGTTACAGGGAAATGGCAGAGGGTCTGAAAGAAGTGCAGGAATTTGGGGCTTGAAGCACTCTCTTTTCCTACAGGCTGGCTGAGTTTCCCAGCAGAGCCTTCCACTAGGATCCCAGAAACACGGGGGGAGCAGAATATTAAAAGATGTCTTATTAAGTTAACATGACTGCAGAATTATCCTGCAAAGAAATAAGCCAGGCAGGGATTATATGAGCTTTAATACAATCTTCTATCAGAGCTGAGGAGTCCCCAATCAAACTAAGTATGGAAAATAGTACTTAATGAATCTGTAAATAAATATCAGCAGGAGAGATGGCAGGGCTAAAGAATACATTATCAGGGAAGGGCTGATCTCCAAAGGAGAGTTAAAAGGAGCAAGGCAAGATCAGAACTGCTGGAGCATCCCAGCTCCCTAATGGGCATCCCAAACACCAGGAAGGCACCCACAACCTTCCTTCAGTAGCTCTTACCATGCCCCTTCATCTCTGGCAGTTTCTATGGAGTGTAACATCAGTAAGCATTCAAAACATTCATCAGTTGAAACATGCTTTGAAGTGTCTCCTCTCACACACATTTCACTGTGTTTAAACCACCACAGACACTCCAGCAAGCTCTCCCTGACATTGCCTTTGATTAGAAGGGTGTGTGCCAAGTCCTACAAACAAGAGCTGGGCTCATTGAAGGAAATGTGGGAAAAGTTACCGGGGCTCACAGCAGCAAGGAGCTCACCCAGAATAAGCACACCTCCCAACTCCAGCCAAGCCACATAAAGGGTATGCAAAAGCTCCACAGAGGCCAGAACTTCAGGCGAGTCAAACAGGATTTAAAGTTTAGTCATTCTGCTGCAGAGGAAGGTGAGCAGATACTTTCCCTGGGAGCAGAGTTGGTCATCCTTCCCTTGTGGGACAGCCCTCCACAATAGAAAACATTTTAATGGTCTGTTTTGGATGCCACACATCCCTCTGGCCACATCCTGTTCCTCTGTGAGCACTGGTGACACAACCAGGCTGTGCAACCATCCGAGTACCTGTCCACAGTTCTGTTCCTTCTGGAAATGATTCTGCCATGGCTGTCCCAGCATCACTCCAGGAAATTCAAATGAGCCATACAAAAACACCTTAAAAAGTCTGAACAGCCAAGACAAACAACCTACGCTTACTTCCACAAGCTGCATCATTATTCCTCCCTTAGCTCTTCACTACAACAATCTACTACTACAGCAATCCTCCTTTTCCAGCTACTCTCTGGAATAACTTCTGCTACTCCAGAAGCAGCAGACATACAGATAATTTTCCCGGGGTGGGGGGGAAGGGGAAAACCCCAAACAAATCTGAACAGTCTCCTATTAGAAAGTCTAATTCCATTTCTATGATTAGCATAATACAACTGTGTACAAACCCACAACTTACAGGGCAACTTTACACAAGCCACTGAGCTGGAAAGTCAAGCAGGGAATCAGCAAATAAACAAACAGATTACTCTTTTCATTTTGTTTGAATAATTTGTTTCAACAAGGCTTTATTACATCACGCCTCATTATGGATACTAATATACCAAGGTCCTCAAGGAAAGCTCATAGACTAACATCCCAATTTCCACACGGAGTACAAAAGAAATAATATTTTGGAAGATTCATACAACCCTTATTTATCAGTAAATGTCTTACACTGTTACCTTTGTCTCAAGTAGACAACTGAAACAATAGGATGGTGAGAACACAATGCTATCATCATGAGGAAGACAATACCTTAATGAAGTTACAGACTATATGGTATTTCACCTTTTTGTCAACTTTTGACAGCTGATCTTGACACCTCACTCAAAGAGAAGTCTTCAACTCATTTCAATTACAGGAAGACAATAACCAAAGTTTAGCACAATAATGAGCCGACGTCAAGACTGACTGACAGCTTGGAGATTTGAGATGTCTGCTTGCACAGAGAACAATATTGATCTACAACATCTATTTCCAAGCCTTACTTTATCCCTTTATCCTATTCAAATGCAAAATAACTTTTTCCTTTCTAAATCTGTTTGTCTCTATCTTCATCCTTTCCTAGTTCAAATAACTTACCAGTTTCAGCCAGCTTGCTCTTCTGGGTGGCGTCTCTTAAAAATAAAAATACCGGCCTTAGGAGGCAGAGTGTTTATAGGAGAAGCTCCACCACAATCTAGATTATGTTAAGTGGTGGGAAGGACTAAGATCCCAAGCATGTGCATGCATATTCATCCACACCCACAGCATCCCTGGCAGCATTAGGTGAGCTTGTCCTGCTGCAGGTGGTGGCTCACGTCAAAGCATTTTGTTCATGTGCATCATTTTGAAGCTTGGATTTGTTTTGTTTCTTCTTCTGAAATCAGATGGGGATAGCAGCTGAATAAAATTTTGTTTTGAGATAACTACATTTTGCAGTAATGAGATTCTGGTAAAACATATAAAAGACCACAGTGACTGTCAGCCTGAGTTAGATCTGGAAAAACAGCAGTCAGGTGTGTTTGTTGTTTTCTTTTTCTTCTTTCTCTTTTGTGGAACAGAACTATTCTGCTTTCGGTTTATGTGTCAGACCTGATATTTGAGAAACTGAGAGTCTAAGATCCAAAGTTGGAGCTGTACATGATTAATTCCTCTGGAAAAGGAAAAAAAAAAACCAAAACCAACTATACAGTGGGCTTTTGGTGTCTTTTGTAATATTTTTTTTTTGCATTTTCAACAATATGCAGCAGTTTTGGGGAATAAAACAAGCATCAGGGCTGATTGTTGCACCTGAATTGAGAGAGTTGCTGTGTTTCCAGAAATCAAAGGGACCTTTTGCCAGCTGAAGTTCTTTCTAACTCAAGAAATCTTCTGTTTAGGGATAAAAATAGCACCGTGGTGACAGGGCTGTGTCCAGCCCTGAAACAAGCCAGACCTGGCAAGAACCTGCTGGTGTTAATGAGGTGATGTGCAAACACCGATGGTATCAGCCGCTCTGCTCCCGGGCAATGTGACTTTTCCTCCTGCCCTCTCTGCACAGAACCACGCAAGTGCCTCCTGTCAGGACTTGCCATTTGTTGTATCTCTCCTGCATTTTCCAATTTCAGGTGCTGAGCTTTTCCTTTCTGCTCCCTGCTGTGAGGGCAGGTCGTATTTCCAAAGAAATGCATTTCAAACTTTCGTTTCCTTTTTTTTTTTTTTTTTAATCTTTAGCTCTTTATTTTTACTCCTGAAACAATTGTCAAGTGTTCCTGTCCCCTTCTCATTATCCCTGTCCTAGCTTTTCAAATTTCAGTCACATAAACCAATCTGCTTCTGTGGTTTTTATAATTTTTTTTTTAACAAACAGAAGGACAGAGAAGATAAATTTATCAATTTTTGTCCCCCTGCAGGATTTAATTTCTTCCTTACTGTGCTCTTCTGGATCATTTCAGAGAGGGTTATCTGTGTGTACTTTCACTGGTTAAAAAAAAAAGGATCCTTCTAACTTCTAACATTTATTTACTAATGTGCATTATTACTTGGCTTAACTACCTCTGTTCCCTCTGTGGTGCTACCTTTCTTTTCTTCCAAGTATATTTATAGGCAGTTATCTCTAGCCTAATTCCATTAAGCAAGGTCTCAGACTCCCAACTGTCTCAGTGTATTTGCACATCCTATTCTTCATAGCCCCGTAATTGAGGGCTGAAGCATGGCTCTCCAGCTGACCTGACACCTGGGAAGAGTGTGGAAGAGCTCTTTTTCCCTTTTTAGGGAAGCAGCTCTACAGTCTCCTTCTCATGGTTTTCATCCTCCAGCAGGCACAGCCCAGACCCACAATATCTGCTTCCAAAGGAGAGCACATCACTGGTGCTCTGTATGCCACCGCTGCAGGGCCACAGTAACTCCACTCACAGTCCCAAATCAGCTGCTGACAGCTCAATACTCCAACCCAGAATAGCATATTTTTATTGGGAATACACCCTCATAGTTTCACCTTCACCTATGTAACAGATCTTGAATCACAGACTCAATCACAGAATGGTTTGGGTTTGAAGGGACCTCAAAGATCTCCTTGTTCAGATCCCCTGACAGGGGCAGGGACACCTTTCACAGACCAGGTTGTTCAGAGCTCCATCCAGCCTGGCCTGGAGAACTTCCAGGTGTGTGTGTGAATGAAGTGATCGCTTAAACACTTGCTTTAAAAGAAATTCCTGGTTCATGGGCTTCACTTAGGATTTTATCAGTCATGTGGGACCAGAGCAGGGAAGGAAAGAAACAGTCAAATCATCTGCTCTGCTTAAGATTTTTTTGGTTGATTTTGGTTTGGGCGCTGCTATGGAGTGGGGATCTGTGTCAGAGAAGACCCCTACACACAAAAACAACCAGCATAGTCCCGTTTCTGCTCCTTGAGAAGGTATAGCAAACTGCAGGGAGCAGATGAGGCAATGACAGCCAACACCTAAATCAGAGACCAGCTCAGCCTCAGTGCTGCTGTCAGTCAGCATCTACATCCCTTCCAACCAAATGACCCGGAGCAGTGAGAATCATGAAAATCAAAGGAAAGTAGCATGCAAATACATGCAGTAGCTCGTGGCTGAATGTAGCAGCAGTTTGCTGTTCATGGGGAAAAGATTTTCCTTGCAATGTTCCATTTCTTTCAAAGGACATTGCAGACTACTCTGAATTCTAACCCCTGAAAGGCTGCAATTTTGTACTTAAGAAAGCAGATGGCTGGGACTGGATGTGGCAAAATAATATAGGATAATGAATGCTCTGGAGGAGATTCCTCCTTTCTCATGTGCCCAGATAGTTGTTCAAAGAAATTAAGAGGTGAAGAATGAAAGGCAGATCAAAGGAATGTCATTTTTAATTCACCCATGTGATTAAACTGTAATTAATTTGCTGTAGGATGGGGATGAGGGCAAAATAGGCAGAATTTTAAATGGGACAGAAAATCTACATAGATATCAGAAGCATCCACAGTTATTTTTATTGATGATTAAAACTTTTAATTAAAATAATTCACCCTGTCAAAATATTAAGAAAGGATGCTAAATCTCATGCTGTAGGGTTTAAGAGAATTTCCAAATATTACAGGCTCTGGACAAGTCCCAGCTCACAGAGCTGATTATTCACATCTTTCAATTGCTAATTCTAACATTTCCATCCTACCCCATGGTTTCAAATGAATGGGGCTGGGTTTCAGCTTCTCTTGGTCTAATTGGAATTTCTGAGCCCCAAACCATACTGTCCTTGTGCCCAGAGTATCTGAGAACTGCAGGTGCTCAGGACACACTGCTATTTATTATTTCAAAATACATTTCTATGAGCAATTGTTTATGCCTATATCTCAGCCGAAAGCCCAGAAGAGAAGATAAACTATATCCAATTATTTACTGTTGGCCTCTCAGATATAAGAATTTCTAGCTTCTCTTTAAAATAGCTCCTCTTCAAAACTTCTCACCTTCCTGGTTTCCCATTAGCTTGCTACTGACTTGGTTAAAAAAAAATAAAATTCAAAGCAGCTTACCATGGAGACATGACTGTATATAGAACAAGTGTGACGTGTGGGAACCAAGGACTCAATGCAGAGATATTATCTTTTTTGGATCAATTCCTGGGAACTCCCAAAGTGGTTTCTGTCTCACATGCACCTTTGACCAGGTGATGTTAACTTCACTGTACATCTTCATATCCTCAGCTAAATGCTGAGGCTAATGGCTTTAACATTCAGATCAATAATACCTTGAAACAGATTGGAGTCAATTTAGGGCAGGGCAAATTAATATACTGAATCCCTGGGGATCCACCTTGTAGTTCTTCAAAACAGGTTACAGCACAGGCATTGTACACAGCCTGCCTTGATCCTGCTGCTCTGATTCTGGGGACGCTGCTCCCAGGCAAGGCAGAACAAGCCTCCTCCCTCTTTAATTTGACTCCTTAGGGTGCCAATTAGCACAGGGTGATAGGCACACCACTATGGTGAGAAATCAATTGTGTGCCCCAAGGAAGAGCTGAAACTCATTTCCTGCTAGGACAAAAAAACCCAAAAAAAAACAAAAAAAAAGAAAATTCATGCAACTTTGTTACTGCAAAAATTAGAACACTCAGTGAAAAAGCACAAACTTGAACGCAGCTAACTTTAGTTCTTGAACTTTAAGTAGATTCATTTTCTAGCTGCTCTTCGATTAAGCGTTATAAAGATCAAACTTTATTTTCAAGTGGAATGCTTTTTAGTAGTTCTGGTTAATTAATTTCATCATTTTCTCCTGCATATCTTGTGGATTTGAGTCTACAGCAGAAGCAAGTAAGAGACAGCTAACAGCATATTTATCACTGACATTTTGGTGTGGGGGAATGCAGCAGGTTACACTGCAGCAGTAGGAATTGCTCCAGAATGACTCTTGGACCACACACGGCTTTCTCTTGTTTACCTCGTCAGTTCTTTTCTCTTTAAAATTGTCCCCTACAGTTGAATCACCACCATGAGTTACACAGGATCCATTTTGATGGCTAAGGTGTGCCCAACACATGATTAACCAGAACTTGTTGCTACTCTCATCCAGCTGTATTTTCCAACAGCTAATTCCTTCCTGCTGCAGGAGCTCATGATCCCAAAACCATCTCTGATGCCTTTGTTTTGCACATGAGGACTAGAAGTACTCTTACCTCTGTACTGCAGGTGCAGCCATGTGTATTTACACTCAAACTGTAACTGCATCCACGCCAGAAACCTCCTGCAGACTCACCTAAAAGCAACACTGATTTCACCTTTCCTAGTTGGGCTGAGCACACCAGGTGTTTCCTTCCAGCTACCAACACATTCCAGTCTTTTGCTGGACATAAGATAAATATAATTCCCAGAAACATGCTCTTGTGCTTGAATATGCTGCACTGTGAATCAACAGGATTTCAGGATGAGAGCCCTCAAAATCACAAGCTGCAAATTCCTTCTTTTGCTCCTATTTTACTCATGATGCCCCAGAAATAACAGGACTGGCTCCAGGCTCTTAAGTCACTGCATCCTTTGTGTCCTGTGTACAGTTTTTGCTTTGAGGGGTGACTAGCTGAAGGTCTAAATGATATCTAACCTAGGGAGGACACAAAAGTTAGCAATTCCTCTTCCAGTGTTACCAAAGAGGTTTTCATGGAGAAAACACAAGGGAGACAGGAGCACTTCAAACTATTTTCTGTATCCAGGCTCCTTACAAAGAGCAGCTGGAGCAGTCACAGTGATTTCTTTCATTCAAAAATTCAATGAATGAACTATTCACAATCACATGGCAGACTCTGAAGATTAGTTCCCTTGCCCTGCTTCTGATGATCTTAACCCACATTTCCTCACCTCAATCTGCCCAAAGGGATTTTGTTTTGAAATACTGAGAGCAGCTTTGGAAGGGTGTGCACCTCATGTTGAAGTTGGAATTTTGGAGATAGAGTCTAAAAAACATAATGTGAACCCAGTGACTGACTACACAGAACTCCCTCCACCTTCCCCCAACACTTCCTTAATTTATATTTTCTCCCTTAGGTGCTCAGTGAAACAAAGAATGAAAACATTTTTCCTTCTTTGTCTCAAGGGGAGATTTACCATTAAGCAAAACGACCACACTCATTCTCTTCTAACCTGAGAATTTATCACTATTTAAATAAAAGTGAAACTGCTTCAATAAACTACAGAAGGGGAGCTACTCCACAGTGCTTTTGTGAGCAATACCAGGCACTTAAGCTCTTTGCCTGAGATTTGGAGTTCTGATTCTATGTTCCCTTTAGGCAGAAGGAGTTAAATCTCTCATACCTCTAACTAGTGATGTGTTGGATGAAAGGATGTTATAACATCTCTATGTGTCCTGCTCCAGGACAGATCTGTAAGGGATACTCCAAGCCTTTCTACCAGACTCAGAGATACAGGGAGATGATCACCATGAGAGATTGTTGATTTGGTTAAACATTTAAGTAAAGCAGGATTTACAAAACTGGGACACTTCTAAACACATTCAAGAGAAGGGGAGTGAGTGCCTTAGGAATTTACCTCCTGAAACTCAGTATCTGCAACCTTGGTACTTCCAGAGTAAGGCAGCTGAGCAGAGATTACTGAGCAGGCACACCAAAGCAAGCAGGTAGCAAGGTTTACTTACCAAAGTCCTTATGTTCCCTTGTCTCTGTTCACCATTAGTTTTCCAGAGCTGGATTTTCTGCCTTTGTGGTTTATTTCAAGTAGCCATGTGCTGTTAACAGAAGTAGTTCTCTGCACTAGTTGCCTTATATCTGAGGAGTGTGAAAATAGTGTTCTACCATGAAGAGCAACTAATGCTACTGCCCATTTGATGTGGTATTTACTGGCTAGTTATTCCATGTGACTGTCCTGGGAAAGTGGGAATGAAAGCAGCTTCTCAGCTGTGCACCAGAAAAGCTGGATATGGGGTTAGCAAGTGTGCTTTACTGAGGTTTATCCCACAAGGCTGATTATCATTCTTTTTTTCATAATGATCCCAGCTAAACTTGTGATCTAACATTGATCAGATTGTTCTCTCCATCCTGCCTCTGACGCAGAACTGCACTCAGCTGTTGTTACTTAGGGTTGTTACCTTTTAATTTTAGCCCGGAGGAAAATTCTTATTTCTAAATATGTTATTTTTTTAACAAAACTCTCTCAAAATGGTATTTCCACTACCTTGGCTGTGCACACAGGTAAAAACCTCCCTCTCTTCATCTCATTTCTGCACTTTGGCTGCCACAGGTTTCCTTTTGCACTTACACCCTGCTGCAGCTAACCTGGGCACATGGCTCTCATTGAGCTCCCTTTGATCATTTAATCTTCCTCTACACACCAGAAACAAGATCTTTTAAGCAGACTGATAATTTATGCACCATCCAATTTAACTGTCTCATTAACATTTCAAAACCAAAACAATTTCTGTGGTCCTGCCTCCAGATTTAACACTAAGGCACCAACTGAAGCACAGTGCTGCTCCCAGCTTTCCTGCAGGTGATGGCATCCACCTCTTGCTCTGCCAGGATGAGCAGGATGCTGCCCGAGCAGGAATCCAGTTTTGCTGCTCCTCGGTGGTGCCATCAGATCCCATTCAAACACTGGTAGAGTTGTAATCACACAGGGGTTGATAATCACTACGTATCTAACCCACCTGCTCTTACCAGCAACCAAATAGATAAAGCTAAATGTTTTGTTCAAAATGTTGCTGGTCTCATTAATTTTTTTTCCCTTTATAAGTTTCTCTAGTGACTCCATTTGCATTAAAAAATATGTGATTTTAAGAATCTGACTGGATATCTGTGAGTTATTTGAGTAACTTTTATACCAAGGCTTAAAATGAACAAACTTTGCCTTCTTTGTCAGATGAATACTTCCAATTCACAGCCAATGTCTTTGTATCTGGGATTAATAGGTGAACTCTGAAAAAATATTATCCAGAGTAATACTGAGGTCCAGACTCTATCCAACAAGTAGAAAAGCATGGATCTATTCTCTCTCTAAGGAGCCTGTGCAGCCGGTGGGGAGAGCCAGGCTCCTCCAGACCTCAGGATGAGATTAATTCCTCAAAAGAAGGTTCTGTCTCTCTGTAGAAGAAACATTTGCCAAACAGACATGTGCAGTGGTTTAAGGTAAGTATCTGCAATCCAGCAGTATGACTCTGGACTTTCAAGTGAGCCATTAATTTTTACAGTTGAGATTTAAGGATATAAACTTCTGCAAATTCACAAACCATAATAAAATTCTATTTTGGATATAACCATTTGTGATTTCTTCCTTTTCTCCTCATCAGGAAGCTTTTACACTGGAATGCCTGCAAAAACTTTTTTTTCCCTCACTTTCTCTTCTTTTATGTATTTTTGTTTCAGGTATCATGAGCAAATTTTGAATTAATTTTTTTTTCCAGAGTTCCACTTTGAAATCCATTTGCTGTGCAGTGCACACCTTTAAAAGGCACTTCAGGGATACCTTCTTGCTTTGCTGTTACACCTTTATAGTGTTGAATAAATCAATAAGGATTTCCTTTGTTGGTGTTCATGTTAAACTTCCTGCATGATTACACCTAAAAGGGAAAGAAATGCTTCCAGGGAAGGCAATGTGCTATGGCCCCACAAGACTCAGATTTACAGCTGGGGCTTCTTCCCAGCTCTAGCAATTTTTGTTTGTAGGCTGATCCTTTCCAGTGAAAAAGATGATTGCAGATATAAACAAGTGATGTGAAGAAATAGCACATGGATGATTTTCCTCACTCCAGTGCATCCTATTGAGATAGAAATTAATGAATAAGTGAGGTCATGGTTTAAATATGGTTCAGATTAGTCATGAACTAAATCTGTTCCTAATAAAAACTTCCCAGCAGCCTGTGTAAAAGATACCTGATGTTCACCCAGACCTCCTAAAGAGGCCTAATTATCACCTTGTTTTGTTTTGTTTTTTTCATAAATGATAGGTAGGAAGGAGGACTGCTGCTTCTCAGCATATATTTCCCCTGTCATGATAGCTGATGTGCTGTAACCACCCCATAACAGAGCGGGGCTTGTCATTGCCTCTCAGGAATGTGAATTGCCAAAGAAATAGTGCAAAAGACCAGAAAAACAAAGTTGCCATCTTTGGCTGAACCTGAAATAATACCATCATTTCCATTGTAGATATGAAAATGATGGTGAAATATTTTAGTCTTGAGTTGCCACCATGGAAAAAGCAAAAATAATTATTTCCTTGGAGTGTTACTTTCTGTTTTGTGCTTTTTCCTCTGTGTTAACCTCTTTGGTCTGTGTGCTGCTTTTGAGAGGAGGATTTGGGCTGGGGGAGAGCAAATGGAGTTGTGTTTCCTCAGGTCCGCTCTCTTTCTTTGATACAGCCTTATTCCCTGGCCTAATAAATGTTCTCTGCTGAGTCCTATTTACTGCAGCATTCTGCTCTTCCCTGTTACAGAAAATTTCACAGCAGAAGGGAAGGTAGTGCATCCAGTCTGGTTAGGAGAGCCCTACAGGAGCCAAGCCAAGGGGAGGATGAGGAGAGAGAAGACAGTTGGGATTGGGACAGAGCTCCTTCAATCAAACAATCTCAGTTGACACCAGAGAGTGGCAACAGAGCTGGGGAAGGGTCTGGAGCACAAGACTGATGAGGAGCAGCTGAGGGAGCTGGGGGTGTTTATTTTGGAGAAAAACAGGCTCAGGATGGACTTTCTTGCTCTCTCAAACTACCTGAAAGGAAGTTGTAACCCGGTGAAGGTTGGCTCTTATCCCAAGTAACAATCAATAGGACAAAAGGAAACACCCTCAAGTTACACCAGGGGAGGTTTGGATTGAATATTAAGGAAAATTTCTTCACCAAAAAGTTGTCAAGCTCTGGAACAAGCTGTCCATGGAAACAGTGGAACCACCAACCCTCAAGATATTTAAAAGCTATATAGATGTGGTCCTTGGGGACATGGTTTAGTGTTTGAATTGGCAGTGCTGGGTCAATAGTTGGACTCAATGATCTTAGAGGTCCTTTTCAAGCTAAATGATTCCATGATTCGATGTACATTAAATTCAGTGGGGCTGCTCCAGACCAGCACAGATTTTAATCAGGCTACCAGAGTGTGTCCTATTGAGTACAGGCTCCCATTTACAGCCAGCTGTACACCTGAACTGTTCCAATGAAGCTGCTGAGAGCTGATGTTTGAGCAGGGTCCATCTCCATTCTGCTCACAACTGTCATTGGCATCTCCAGGCTTACTACAGCATACCCACAGTCCCAGGCTCTGCTTGTGAAACTAATCACATGCTAATCAACACTGCTCTGTGCATGTTGTTTAGCATGCCTGGCAGGGCTATATATTTGAAAAAGCAATATGTTGGAGGAGGAAAACACCTTATATAACTTCTTCTTATGTTCAAGTGGTACCTGCTTTGAAGCATGTAGGGAGCTGAATGCTTCTGTCTGCAACATCCAATTTACGAAAGGATAGATTTGACCTAATCTTGCTAATGATGTCTGCCAGGCCAGTGTTTTGCTCAAAGAAATTAAAGTAGAAAAGTTTTAAAACAGCTTAAAACAAAGCAGCATCCATAGCACAGGTGGCAAAAGGCCTGCAAGGCATGAAATGGGGAGGAAGTGTAAAGAGACTTAGCTCACACAGTTTAAATGAAAGGAAGGTGAGGCTGAGGGAAAATGAAAATCTGAGGCAATTTTTCAAGAGAAAATTAGATAAGGGCAAGAGCAATCTGTTCCAGGCTGCCCGGAAATATATTCCAGAAAGTTTTTGCCTTATATTTGGTGAGGACACTTTGATAAAAGGGATGTTCTTCCACTGAAAGCCATTTAATCATCAAAAGGCACCCAACAAAACTCCCAGGCTACTCTTGGTTCTGAGTGTGCTGTCCTTATTGCTGAGCACTCAAAGGAATATAGCAAATGTCATCAACAGAATTGTGTAGGATCAATACCCTCAAGAAAGCAAGTGCTTATAGTGAGAATGAAAAACATCCAATACCAGGAATATCTCTGGTCTTCCACAGCTGGAAGTATGGAAACTTTAACAGATTGAAGATTAAGGTTTTTGGACTAGTAAAAGACCTATCTCCTCCAATATGAAGACCAAAGCAATACATAAAATATTCAGAATGTTTTCTTCAGTCATTATGATCCACATAAGGAGATCAAGGTGAAAAACCCACCTTCAGAGGGGGAAAATGAAGTTCTAGGAGGCTGTGCTTGGTGAGATGGAAGAGGCCCTCTAGTTTCAGCTGCTAACACTGTTAATGAGATTTCCTTTGGAAACTCTTATTATACATATATATATTTACAGAAAACAGTGAACTCAAATGATTTAACAAGGTCTCAAGCTGGAACAGGTGGAAAACTTGCTGCCTCTTCCCTGCTGAGGCAGATCAAAGGGAAAGGCTCAGCACCTGGCAAAGGGAGTGGCTAAGAGATGCCAATCTTGTGTTCCCAGAATTTTTATGTTATTATTTTCTCCATGCAGCAGAGAAAGAATTAATCAGAAATAGGAAAGAAATGCAGTGGGAAGCCTGGCCCCTGCACTGATGGATGCAGCTGAGCTGTAGCACAGGGAAGGGAGATCTCCTTGTTCCCAGGGAGGGAACATGCTTCCTCTGTAAATGGTTCTAATTATGCTCTAATTACTGTACCTGGAGGAAATCCTTCAGATGCTTTGCACTGAGGTGTCGCCTGTAAATGTTGACGAACAGCTGCAAGTTGTTGTCAGTCATTAGGCTGCTGATGAAAAAGTCACCAGCCAGCTCAGTGCCATCACTTTAACAGCCCCTTGGTTTCCTTCATGGACTTTTCTTTGTTCTGCAGTTTATGTCCAGTCTAGAGATAGGATTGGATCAGCACCTCCCTCTGAGAGGTTGTGGCAGACTAAGGTGCTTCATACAGAGGTCTGCAAATAGGGTAAGACTGGTGAGGCCCTGGCACAGGCTGCCTGGAAAAGCTGTGGATGCCCCATCCCTGGAAGTGTTCAGGCTGGATGAGGTTTTTACCAGCCTCATCTACTGGAAGTTGTCCCTGCCCATGGCAGGGGGCTGGAATGAGGTGATCTTTATGGTCCCTTCCAGCCCAAGCCCCTCTGTGATTCTGTGGTGATATGCTGAACATGAGCTTAAATGGATAACAGCTGAATTTATGGGTTCAGCTGAGACATCGCCTGGTCTGGCACCTTTCCCGCAGAGGTGGTCATTTGGGTTAAGGTGGACACCAGACAAGTAGAAAATCTAAAGTTCAAGTGCTCATCATGAATCTGAGTCCTCTGGCTCTCTGCCATGGGAGCTTTGTTGCTCAATTTTTACTCCCATTAACAAGATTACAAGATACTACAAATGTGTGAGACATATCAGTTGTAGGTAGGGCATTCTGTTGAGAAGTCTTAATGTTTTGATGAAAAATCCTGAATCAGGCAGTTTGTCACTCATTTTGCTGCCACATGTATGAAAGATATGAAATCATAGCAGGGCTTATTGACTCAGTGCAGTATATGTTAACTGACTTTGATCGGGGAAAAGGAGGAGCTAGGATGAAGACATATCCTGAGGTCAGTGCTGTAGCACTGATGGTACAGAATCAGTTCTAAACCAACCCTCCAATCCTTGATTTATCCACTGGAGACTACTTAATAAAATCATTTGGCTGTGAAAAAAAAATAAATTCATAAGCATCAAATATTAGTTCTCTCGTTGCTGTGGGGCTTGTGCCTACTATGAGCCCTTAGTTTTTTATTTGCATGGCAAAGAGACACAGGATATGTGTAGGTGGAATATCCATGGATGTTCTGGTTTTTCAGGAACATGTTTTTGCTTCTGGAAGACCTGGTATGGCTGATGTTAAATCACAAGGATTCATCAATGCTAAAATGTTCCATTTGGCAAGGAGCTCTGGAAGACTGTCATGCTGGAGACCTGGAGGAGTAACTTGCTAGATCTCTTCAGCTAAGTGTACCTACAAACATGATTAAATCTATATGCTGAAGGCCCAGAGACATCAGATTGGTGTAGCACTGAAAATGCTCTCTAGTTCAGCCACAGGTTGTGTAACTGAATGTTTACAGAATAAAAGTCTTGAAGATAAGAAGTGAACATACAATGGAATACTGGATTTTTTTAAACTAGTTATGCACAGTCCAGTGTAAAAATGTTCATTAAAAGTAGAGCACAGTCCTGGCATCATTATTGTTCTTTCATTTGTGAGAAGAACAGCCCCTGTACCATTCAATAGAAATTACCACATGAAACAGATAATTTTTCAGTCTTCAGAATACTTCTGTCAGCATAGGTTTTGTTCACATATTAAAATATTCAAACTATCCTTTTTAATGTCTTTATTAAAAGTGATCAGCTCAGGTGGGGAGAACCTACAGGCCCACACTAATGCTGCTGCTGCTGCTCCCAAGAGTGAGTCAGAGGAGGAGAATGAAGAGTGCAGCTGGGCCCCCTGCTCTGTAGGCAGAGCTAGGGTTTTCATCATCACGAAAGCATCAAGAGACCTGTTGCTTTTCTGATTTAATATTTGACTGTAGGCAGAGCTAGAGTTTTCATCGTCACAAAAGCATCAAGAGACCTGTTGCTTTTCTGATTTAATATTTGAGGTCCTCTGTCTAGCTGACATCTTTAGGGTAGGGTGAGGGGTTAAAAGGGTCTTAGCAGATATGGAATTCTGTTCCTCATGTGTAGACATCACTTTGATTCATCCATTTTGTGTTGGCTTGTTGTTTTTAGGGGTTTTTGGCTAGGTTTGGTGAGGGGTCCCTCCCATTGCATGCTGGATCTGAGGTCATTTGCATGGTAGCTCCGAGGTCTCCTCCTCTTCACCATCTGGGTGCCATCCTCCAGGAGGCAGCAGGGTGTCAATCGACAAAAGGGGGAATTCTTAACCATCAGCGACAGGTAGTTAACAGAAAACGACAGGTGATCACAATAACAGTTAGAACTCCACCCTGGCAGCAACTAGCCCAACCTGTTAACTCTGCAACCTTTAAAAAAAAAGGACAGCTTTTCTACTCATAACACTAAGTGTCACTGGGAAGATTTTTCTGCCCACTGAAGTTCTACAGTGAATTGATCCTAAGAAGGAGATGGTGGGGCTGCACTGTGCTGTGCACACACCACTGCAGGCTGCACCACCCTCCCCAGTCCCTCACTAGGAAACACCCCTTTTTCTACAGCAGAGGTGAAAAGAAAACCTAAAACCTTCCCAGAAATCAACCTCTTTTTATACCTCCACACACCCATTCAGAAGCACCACCGTGGACATGATTCTGGGAACGCACAGAGGGGCAAAATCCAAATGAGGACAATCACTGAGTGGTTCAGCCTTCAGAACCAGAAAAACAACCTAAAATCAGGTTTTTAAAGAGGAAGGGGAGCAGAAGGCCACACACAGGGCATCTTGCAGTGCACCAGAACCTCTGGCTGGTCAGTCTGCGCAACACCAACAGCGTATGCAGAGCACTGAGCCGCAATGAACATCCTTCCACAGAGACAGCAAAACTCTGCAGCATTCATATAAAACCATGTGTAAACAGAACGACCTGTGCAGTCAGGGGAGGGCATGAGGCAGGAAAACAAAGAGCAGCAATAATTGGTTTAATCCAGCCAAGGACTCAGCTGCCAGTTGGCACTGCTGGCACTCGGGGCATTATCTGTCAGCGCCCAGCGGATTAAGCAGCAGAGCTCAGAGATTGCTTTCTGCTGTGGGAGGCAATTTCACACTGATGAAGGGCATTTACTTTGAAGCAAAAATCTTGCTGTGTACTCTGTGTTTTTGTTGAAATAACAACAAAGTGGCTTTAGATATACTCCAGGGTAGCTGACAACAGAGTTTGACCTGACTTCAACAAAACTACATCTTATTAAAGGGGAAGGGATGATATTCACAAGGAGGGAGAGCTCACTGTGCCCGTGTTTGCATAGCTGTTAAGGCAAGAGGGTTCCTGATCCATGACCAGGGCTCCTGGGCATTACAAAATACTAATTATAAAATCCATCTATATCACAATACAAGTCTAAAAACACAAGCTGAAGCCCTTCTCAGTAACTTTCTCACATTTGGAACAAACAACAGACAGTCTGAAACAGAAAATTGTAAAGGTCCTGCAAAGCTACCTGAAGTCAAGTTTTGGTTGAGTGCTATAGGGCTTGCAGAAATATTAGGTAAGATTTGCTGTAATTCAGCAAAATAATTGCTTATGATTTGGTGTGTTGTAACAATTAGTTAATGAAATTAATTGATTTCTTTTTGAAAGACTAAGAAAGAAATGTAGATTGGCCAAAGATTCACTCTGGGTGTAAACATGATGGAGAGATGAGTGGATGAGTTGCTCAGAGCTGTGCTTTTTCCCAGCCTCTGATCTGATAGAAGACCCTGCATAGGATCCTTGCCAGCTGGGAGCACCATGTGTTGTGTGGCTATAGAGAGTGTGCAAGAGGTTTTGTCAAGACTTTTTAATGTTTTGTTGTTGATGATCTTTATTCTGTTTTGCTTTTAATGAAAACCACAATTCTGAAAGTTATTTTCTCCTCCATCTGTCCCTTATTTTATGAAGAAATGAGGTTATGACATAGATATTCTCAGGTTTAGGAATTTGTTTCTGTTGCATGTTATACAAGGGCATCCTTTGAGCCTTATTTTCCTTTTCTTGTGGGGGAAAAAAAAAGCTGTTCCTATACTTCTATCCAGAAAGTAATTTCCTTCAGTAAAAAATAGTTCTCTACTACTGTCTCTGTTTTAATCTGCTTTGTTGCCTGCCCACTCCAACTCTTTCCTTTCAGTCTGATGTCTCTTGGGATCTGGGGTCCTTGGACTTTGCCCTCAGATTTATTGGTTTGCAACCCTTCACTGTTGGCTTTAGGCAGAATCTCCTTTCCTTCATTGTGGTCCCTGCACAAAAAGCAGCCCTGAACACAAGCCACAGGCTTTCTGTTGTCATCACTCATTCTCTGTCAACACCTTCTGCTGTCAACACCCTTTATCTCCAGTTTTCCAGAGATAGGAGGGATGGGATTGAATTCCACGTTCAAGTACCTACATATAGATGTCAGCATGTAGGTGTCCAACTTTCCCTGAAGTCAGCAGAGATTTGGCCAATCAGTCAATCAAGCCTAGAGAACAGTTCCTCTCTCCTCTAGGTCTATCTGTGCAGGTCAACACTTACCTGATGAAGCTTCACCCAACTGATGTGGATGGTGACGCTCAGGAAGACCTTGAGTCCTGTGATAATCCTGTGATGGGGTCAGAAAGTCCTGCTCAGTGTGTGGGAGCTGCAGGTGCTACCCCAATTGTGGTGGTGCTGGGAGAGCTCCCATGTCTTGGGAGCTTTTTGCTTCTACCATGTTTTCCAAAATTTACAAACTTGAGTATCCAGCCAGCCAAAAGACACATCTGTGGCATTAATATTAACAACTGGATTTTCAGCTTATCTGTGCATTAGAACCTCCTGAGGAAATGAAAAAGGTTGGCATCTTTGTTTCACATGGAAAAAAAAAATCTTTCTTCGCTTCTCAGGTTTCAGAATGACTGAAATAGTAAAACACGCAGAGACACACACACACCCTTCAGTTTTAGGCACACACCCAGCATAAAAATTCAGCCAGGATAATTAAACTTTGGCAAAGTTACAAGTAACAGAAATGAGGACAAATCTTGCATAATCTTAACCCTCTCTGGCTAGACTAGCTCAGTTATGATAATAAAAACTTTCCTTCAATCAACCACACATAGTTCTTTCTCCTCCTCTGTGTTTTCACTGACTTCTCAAGGAGAGAGAACGTCCTTGTTCTTATCCCTTATTGTTGAAAACAAAAAATGGCTTTTCTTGCCTAAATGAATGAAAAGTCAATCTTCTCTCTGCTCTGCCACTGTAATTCCACTCATTCCATCTGACCTCCTCTTGGGTTACCCTTGTGTGACCCGCATGACTGCTTCTCAAATCCTTGCCTCTTTCATAGATTTCCATGGATCCATATTGGTTTCTTTTCTGCTTGCACTTCCCCATCACCTGTACGTACCTAGTTACCTAGATTTTTTTTTCATGCTCTACATTGATAATATATTTTTAGCTCAACAACCACTGTTCTGTTCTGTTCCCACAGCTTTCCATTGCAATCCCTGCACAAGACCCATCTTCTAAATGCCAGTGCACAGATACCAATAAAAGACAAGGAAGACATGTACAACTAATGGCTATAAGCAGATCTTAGCAAAAGTTTCAGCTAATACATTCCAGCCATCAAAAAAGTGTTATTCTCCCTATTAATCCCTAGGTCAAAACACAGTTTTCTAACCTTTGCAATTAAAATGCAGCCAGACCTGATAATGAATCACTGGATCTCTCTACAGAAACTAATCACCTCTCACAGAGCATCTCTTCTCATTGACATTCCCCTTGGCTCAGGAGTGACTCACCAGCTGCTGAGCTATGAACTTTGAAATGTTTACTTTCACACTGAACATTTTGGTCTCTGTTACAAATGAAGAGTGAGGACAAGGCAGAGAGACCAACCACTCCATGCCAGAAATCTCACCTCAAACATCACAACAATCTGACAGTTAAAACCATTTTAAAGTTTTTGAAAACCATTATTAATTAACCATTTTCAAGGTTCCTATATGTGGAAATAAACTAAGAGATGCTACTCTGCTCTGCCCATAGGAGCTTATAATCACAGTCATAATCAGCAAAGATTTCTGCTTTTGCCTCAGTTTTCTGCTCTCCAAGTGTGTGTGGGACAGGACCTGCTCTGGGCTAAACCTTCTAGCAGCAAGTGAGTGATTTATGGTCAGAGACCTCACCTGTAGCTGAAAATACAAAACATGGGGCAAAACAGTGACTGTCATTATTTGTGTCTCCAACAAAAAGGAAGAAAAAGGGAGAAAAATATGCTGGAGTAAAGAAGAGTAAGGGCTGTTTGGTTTTGATTTATTTCTCTTGGACTTATCAAAGTATCGAATTTAAGCAGCTTTTGAGATAAGAGAAATGGATGAACTTTATTATTAAGTCATACACAGACATTTCAAAAATGGTGTTTTTTCTGGAGTAGCACTGATACTTTCTGGAGAAAACATTTTAAAGACTGCTTAAATATCCTAAGTGACCACACTTCTCATCTAGTGATTCCAGTCACTTCCAATCCAAACCATTCCATGATTCTATATTTTTGGGAAATGTCTGAGGTCAGACTGAACTCTCAATCAGAAACCTGTTTGCTGCAACAGTAGAGGCTGGCTGTAAAATTTCATAAGCTCTGGTCCAAACAGAAATGGCACATCCTGAATCCTCCTATCAGTTAAGGGAAATGAAAAAGGACCACAACCACCAGAGAGGAGGCTGATCACTTTCTAAGTTCTGTATCTAGACCATTCAGACTGGGAAAACTGAGGGCTTCCAGTCTGGAAAGAAGAGGAGACATACCTGAAGAGAGTAAATGTTTTTGAGAAGTTGGAGACCTGGAAGGCAGAAGGCGAAGATCCTGACTGGAGAAAAGACCCTGAGAGTGGAGGGAGGCCTTGGAAGTGGGACAGATGCATGAGGCCAAGTCCAGGGGGACACTCAGGGACCTCAGCACTAACTCCCAAGGGTTGTACATGTGAGCACCGGCTCAGTGCAGCCTGACATGACTTCCTTCCCAAATATCCCAGGCCAGCAGTGACCTCCCTGCAGGGAAGGGAAGATGAATCCTGATGAGTGCAAACACTGTGTGGCCAAGTGCACGTGTGAGTCTGAGATAATGAAGTAGGGTAAAAATTCCTGTCTCCATGGTTCTTAAATAGACTCCAGCAACAAGAGACTACAGGTTATAGAACACTTCATCTCACCCTTGGCAAACTCTCACAAGCTTCATATATCCCCCCCTAAAAATGTTACTATGGCTCTATGTTTGGGGTTATTTCAACACAAATTGATAGTCCAAAGAAAGCTTCCCAAAGAAGTGGGCATATGAGGTAGAGTTCAAGGCATGTATAAGATAAACATTCCAAACATTGCCATGATGATTCTCCTTATTATCCCTCACTGTGTATTCGGAAAGGATCTTGTAATCCATCTCTGGCAGATCTGGACTCCCGTGGGATGTCAGTGACACTCTCTGTGTGTGCTTGCCTGGGGTACAAGGCTTAAGCCTGCAGGGAACATGTCTAGGATCTAACCTGACAGCTCCCATGTCGTAAATAATGGACTGATCTGAATGACAGATGCTGGCACAGCTTAATCTCTTTGGGAAAAGGTATTCCCTGCACTACTAAGGATAGCATGCAAACCCCTGCAATTCTGAGTGGGAAACACTGAAAACTCACATCCTTATTCTTGTCTCAGCTTTGAAAAAGGTCCCTTCCTCATTGCTTAAATTTTAGGGCACTTTTTAAAAATTCTTTTCCCCTAGCAGTCTGACTGGCACACAGGTGCAGTATTGCTTTGCACCCAGGGAAGAACACAGCCTTGTAATGTTATTGTTTTCCAGACCTGTCCAACCGTATTTGAGTACTCTGGGTAAGGCATCCCATGGGACAGAGCACAATGCATCTTTATCACTGAGTCAGGCAGGACCCACAGTCTGAGATGCAGGATGTTGACTTTCTGCTTGGGATCCTTTTCCTCAGCATTTTACTTGAATGCATTCAAGCAAAGGGACTCACAACTTTTGGATACCTTACTTATAATTTTTTTTTTTGTTATCGATTGACAAAGCAAAGTATTAAGCTTAACTTTCTGAGAAATTACACATATTTTTCTTCATTGTTGGGCTTTGTTGCTAGCAGCTCTGAATTTTTGAAATGATGGTAAATGCTGCATCCTCTATTGCTCCCCCCAGCAAAAAGCCTCATGTGCAACCTGCTGCATGGCTGTAAGTGGCTTAAGCTAAAGTCATGATACCAAAGTTTACAGTGTGCTCATAAACCTGAACCATGAAATATTTGCCAACTATAAATAGAAGACTGTCAACCAGATAAAAGCAATCTTTTCTGAAAACACTTTCTGCTGCTCACGGACAGCTTCCACAGTCATTATATAAAAAATGGATAGAAACTACTGCTGCTAACCAAAGGATTTAAGCTTCTTCAATAACTTGCACACTATCTTACTGACTTGGCTCTTTTTTGTTGTTGTTCTAGAGATGTTGATAAAAACAGTCAGCAGCCAGAAAAATCTGTATAAAATGAGATGCTGCTGTGGGCCAGCATACAGAATCAAGTCTACCCTGAGACTCATTTGATGGGCGAGTGAACAGCAGCTAAATCAAGCAGCCTGTGTAATGTCATTGCCTTGTCTTCCTCTGTACCTGATTCAGCACATCACTCCTCTCCCTTAGCAAAGACAAGCATCCTGTGACCCTCGCTGTGCTGGACTTGTTCTTCACCATGTTACCTGATGACTTTTCAAGCCTTGGTCCAGTAAGCAGAGATTTAACAACAATCCCTGCAATTTGGTATCTTCTCTCCACTTGCTGTTTTCTCAAATCCCTTGGCATTAGCCCAGGCAGACAAGTGTGAACATGAATGCTTATTGACCATAGTCTTGTACTAAGTTGATTTTAATTTCTGGAGGCGAGGGTGTGCTTTTTTGTTCAGTTATTGAAGCAGATACAAAATGGCCCAGAATACTTACTGTGGTGATAATTCACCATAAAGGCAGCAAAAAAATACTTCTGTATGCAGTTTATTTTCCACATGTGAATGACTGAATTAAATCTGGACCAAGGAGTTTATCAGCCACTCTGTGTCTTCCTTCTGTTCTGTTAACATGGCATGAAGAAAGCATGTGACTGATGTAATTACATTTACTGAGACCTTTGACAGGTCTGTAAGCTGAGGAGGCTGCAATGTGTTCATGCCTTGCATTTTCGTGGCACTTTTTCATTTATAGAATTTCTCCACACAAATATGCTGTAGCTCGATCCCTGCTGCTATCTCTAGCATTGTTATTTGTGGGGAGTCTATGAATCCACAATATAATATATACTGAACACTGCATAAAATTCTCTTGCATCAGGAAAAAAAAAAGCAGTAATACAGAGACACAAGAACACCTGCTGTTATGAAATCTCATTTTCATTTTGGAAACCATTTTGGAAAAGCTATTTGTGTACAGAAGTTAAGCATCCTTCAATAGGTGCAACAGAATCCAGTCTGAAACTCCACTGCCTGGGTTGCTGTTGGTTGCACTTTGCCTCATGGACTCAGTGGGAAAGTAGGCAAGGAAGGAGAGAAGACACAAAATAATAATGGGGAAAAAATGCACCTGGGATTTACACAGTAAATGTCACTGAAAATGAAGTGAGTGGGAGGGTTAAAGAGAAAGCCTGTGTTAGCCTGTGTTCTTCATTAGTAATGAGAGATGTTTTTCTGTGAGAAAGATCAGTCTTCACCATTCAAAGTGGCCAGTGCCACAGACTGGATTCTGGAATTACATACTTCCCTGCATGGATGGGACTCAGCTTCTTAAAGGCCTGGATGCTACCCTCAAAAGGTTCCTTCCTAAAAACCAGTCCTTTCCTCTCAGTGTTCACCATCAAGTTGAACACATCCCCTGAATGTTCACCATCACCAACTGGTTCTGAATCATGGCCTAAAACATTGTATGTGCAGCTTTGCAGCACTTTCTTAGTGTATTTCCCAGTATATGAGCTTCATCCAATTGTTTATGGATAGATATTGTGTAGATTGTTTATAGTGCTCTAATATAGTGATGGTCCTGCAAAGCTCAGGATGTAAAGCTTCAATGGCAATTGGAAATAACATTCCAACTCTGTCTTTTAAAAAGGAATGCTCTGTGCAGGTATTTAGAGATGTGTATTGAAATTCAAGAGTAAAATAAACATGGAAAGAATTAAATCAATGTCTTTCTCATCCATGATTCATCCACCTTATATAATAGCCAGTACAGCTCACCAGTGAGCAGGGCAGAAAAGATTAATTTCTGTGCTGCAGACTCTGTGTGGGTTTTTGATGGGATTCCCGTAGAGGTAATTTCATGTGAAAATTATAACTGATTCCCAAGTCATACAAACTACAGAGGAAACAAATTCAGAATGCTAACACTCAGGGTAGGCAGATTTGCACCTATTGAAAACTGGAGTGTAGGGACTTATGATGTCAAAATTCACTGTGTTCAGTGCCACTTTGATACTTCCTAAGAGTTTGTTGAGCAAGAAATCAAGGTCTCTGAATTCTAACTGTGTATCAAAGAAATTATTCAGGGAACAATCTGGAAAAGGCAGAAGTATTACTTATCTGCCTCATAGGTTTCTTGAAAACAGAACAGAATATCAAACATTTCCTTTCTAAATCTCACAGTAAAGGTCAAGTGCACTAAATTGCTGCAGTTGTTCAGAAGCAAGTGGAACAAAAGCAGACTTCACTATAGATCAAACTTGCTCTTTCATACTCAATGACTTTGCATCTTTTCCTTTTAGTACTGGGGTCCTTTACCCCACAAAGACTTGTAATTCAGCCCCAAACAAGTTTAGTTTTAATTAATATATTAGCTCAAAAATGAGTTGATTTTAATTGAAAAACAAACACTATTTTTAGAGCAAGAAGTGCTGGAGTGGAGGGGGCTGTAAAAAAGTGAAGGGATTCAGAATTTCTCACTGAGAGAAAAACCCACATGTCGCTTATGTGTTTTCCTTTCAAAGGCTGGGGTGAGAAGTAAAAAGTCAGCCCTGCTGATTTTCTTTTGCTGTGGGTGCAATCACCTGGCCAGGTAAAAGCTCCAAGAAGGGAAAAGCTTGTATCTTCCTTAGAATAACTAAACATGCCTGGAAGAGAAGTTTTCAAGATGACATGGAGTGGGCAGAGAAGAAACTTGGCCAGGAGGGAGCTGCAGCCTGGGCAGGAGGTAGAAGGTACCCATGTAAAATTGAAGAATCATAGAATGGTTTGGGTTACTGACAAATGTTTGATAACTCTGCAATAAAGCATCGTTCCTACTTAAATCTATTTGAGAGGGGACACGGGAAGATTTTTAAACTGAAAAAGCACATTTGATTTTGAAAATAATTGCAGAATATCCTATGTGGTGTTGTCTAGACAGAAAAATAATTTTGGCATATGCTTTTTCTACCAGTCTGAAATGCAAGACATTTCCAGTGACAATCTACCTAATTCAAATAAAGCAAATGTTATTTTTCCTGTATAATGTCAGACCATTATTATCCTTTCTCTCTGAAGGTCTGGCATGAACACAGTGACTTCCAGAAGAGTCTATAAAGTGCTTTGAATATTAAAACAGGGCAAAGAACTGGGATCTGTACAGGGCATCTGCCTAATGGCTCTGCAGAATGAGGATGCAGAATCCTCATATACACATACACATGGAATCATATAACTTATTTTATTTAATATTGTCATTCAGCCTGATTGTCAAAAGTTTTCTAGGAAAAAACAAAAAAATTCCAGTGCGTATGACTGTGCAGAATGTGGCAGAACTGTGCAGAACTAGTCAGGCTGTACAATACAAAGAACAGAACAAAAAGCTAAAGAAAAATAACACTTCAAACAGAAAAAGATACACAGAGCATCAGTTTAGCATGGTCCAAACAAGCAATATCATCTAATAAACAAAGAGACAACTGTGAACACAGAACTGGAAATAATAAGCAGGGTCATCAAGTCTAAGTCCTCAGAAGAGCAGGCATCTTTTTGAGAGTCATCAGCTCAAAAAGAATCTTCAGAGAAGCTCTGCCTTCTCAGTCCCATATTCCCTTCACAGTTGTGCAAACCTAGATAGCACCAAACAGAAGAGTGAATCAAGGGCATGCCCAAAGTCCTTGAACCTCAGAGTTGAAAAAAAAAATTGAATAAAGAATAATTTAGGTTCATTAGTGCTCTAGGAACCAATCAGTTATTCAGTCTGGGTAAGGCCTACTTTAGACCTGAAAAGGAAACTTTGCCAATAGCAAAGTTTAGACACAGAATAATATAGACATAGAACCCTGCTGTTATCAATGTGTGGATGTTTAGAAATAGCTGAAGTGTAACAATATTTTATGTGTGAAAATGATGCAGGAGCAATCAGTCTGGCATATATTTAAACTATGTGAAATAATTTTTTCCCCCTTATTCTTTCTGAACATACAGACCCAATGCAAAGGGACATCCTCCTAACAGGCAGCACTAGTGTTGAGAACAAAAAGGAATCCTCCTTTCAACTACATCAAAAGAAGATGTCTGAGCCACAGCCTTTTTACAAGTGGAAGGGTGCAGATATCATCCAGTTGACACAGCTGCCCAGGGAACACACACAGACACATGCTGTGAGCTACTGAAGCTAGTTACTTCAGGATCAAAACTCTCAGTTTCCTGCTGCCTTCTGAGAAATTTCATGCTGCTCAGGCCCATTCTGAGTCTGAGAAATAGGATTAAGGACATCCATTTGAAAAGAGGACACGGGAAAAAAAGTCAAGGAGATCTCCCAGCTAACAGGACAAGACCAAAATGGTTAGGTACCTCAAGACTTGTGTCTTTTCCCCCTCCCAGTGACTGTCTTTTCCCCAAGTCATGACCAGACTGCACAGGAGCAAAGCAGGCAAATGGAAATTAGTGTTACCCCGCATGTTTCTGAGCTGCATTGCCCAGACTGCAAGAGTAGCCCTCCACTCCCACTGTGGGGCCACCCAGAGCATATCAAGACTGGGCATGACATGGAACAGACCCCACCAAATCCTTCCAGCCTGGATGTGCTTTACTGAGCTTTGGTGCAGTCCTGGTCCCCCATCAGCCCTAAATTTTTCCCCTGAGGTTGAAGCAGCAAGTGGCTGTTGCATTAATTTCTTGTTGGGAGATAGGGATGGGAAATGATCCTCACCTGCCTTTGAGACTTGCACAGATTCTGGAACAAATGCACATTTCATAAGCCATTGGCAGATAACAAGTCACAGCTTGAAATGTGAAACAGCTGCTTCATGCAGCAGCAAGGAAAGTAGCCCGTGTGGCTTTGTCAAGAATAAATTGTGTTGAACTGATCTAATATCCACTTTTAGCAATGTAACAGGCCTTAAGAATAAAGGAGAAGTAGCTGTCACAAATCTTACCCCCTTACTAAGGTTTTCAAAAGGGCTGCATGTGGCATTCTCATAAGTGAGCCCCGGCAGCCTGGTCTGGATGAGACTGTGATCGATTGGATGCAAAGCTGGTTTGATAACATATCAGAAAGGTTATCAATAGTGCTTTGTCAGAGTGGAAGGATGCAGAAATGGGGTTTAGCCAGGTCTCTTCTGGATACAGTCCTAGCATATGCTTTCATTAATGAATTAGATGATAGAAAAGAAAGTATGGTTATTAAAATTTCAGATGGCATAACGCTCAGATGTCGCCGGTAGGCCACAAGGTTTTCGGGGTGAAGGAAGAGACGAGATGGGCTCCATGATCAGAAGGCTTGATTTATTAAGTTATGATATATACATCTATTATAACTATACTAAAAAGAAAAAGAAA
>NW_005054583.1:469595-470380 GCF_000277835.1 Geospiza fortis
GCAGGAAAATCCTAAGAGAGGATTTTTCATAAAAGAAATGTCTGTGACACTCAGAGACATCGTAAGTGCAGGAGGACAGGGTTTGAATTCAGAATGATTTGGAAGAATTGTATAACATGTCTGGGGTGGGAAAGGGGAAGCTGAAATTCAGCAGGGACAATGCAAGGCCACAAACTTCAGCTTACACTATACACAAATACCAAAATTTACCACTAGCAGCTCTGTAGCAAAGTGTGGAATTGCAGTAGATGACAAGGTGAATTCCTTGTTAAAAAAAAAAAAAAAAAAAGAAACTGCCACCACACAGGAGTGAACATACAGGGTTATAACATTAAAGATGTGCAACAGTCCTTCCTTTGTCGCTAGAAAAACTTCAGATACCATGTCAAATTCTGTTTTGAATGTGTCAGCTCAAGAAAGAGGTGTGCAGCAACAGTCCAGAGGAGAACAGGACTACCTGAGATGTAAAGAAACATGGCCAGAGCAGAAAGACTTGCAAGCTCTGTGTTTATTTAACTTTAGTAAGTCTTACAAGAAGCTCTTCAACAAGCTTCATGTATTTAAAGGGCTTGTTGCAAACAAAAGCACAATAATCTGTTTTCTAAGTCTCTGGGGAATATGAAACCAAACAAACAAAAAGCAGCTTTCTTTGTAATTAGAAGTTTCAGTTTGAATTTTTTAACAGTGAGACTTATAAAGCACTTGGAAGATTTCTTCTTAGACACAGTTTTGTGCTAATGGCCTGACCTCAGCTGGATCAATACCTTTGATGCAGGAGTCAGTGC
>NW_005054583.1:470402-489270 GCF_000277835.1 Geospiza fortis
AAGGACTGGAGGTGGGATTTCGTTGGGAATCTCAGTAGCAGAGAGCTCCAGACTGGCTCTGTCTCAAGTCTGGCAATACCCACTGAGTTTCAGTACAAAATCTCAGTGTGGGTTACTCCATCTGGGCTTTGCTCGTGGCATCAGTCTCTCCCCATCTTGCTGCTTGAACTGTTCAAAGAAAGTTGTTTGCATGAAGGTGAGAATGGCAACACATTTTATAATTTCCACAGGGTGGCAGAAAAATAAAAAGCTTATTGATGAATGCTGAGATCTTTATTAAACATAAGAAATCAATTACTTGGATATCACATTTATTTAAACACCATTGTCTCTTGGTTTGTGGGCAGAACACTCTGGGGAGTCAAAACACACTCATTGTACAGCTTAGAGTGATCTTCATTAGGTATGCTACTTAGGCTTTCATTGCAGTTTAATGTGCTGAAGGATATGGCAGTTGTCCATGATAGATTGCTTTGTTTCTCCTGTGGTACCATTGCCCAGGTGTAGGGACTGAATGTGGTTCCTCTGGCAGTGAGGAATCATTTGCATTCAATGATTTCTAAACCTGTTGATCCTCTGCATTCCTGTCAGACTTGAGCCTCTTGCACTGACTCAGATGAGGCTGCAAAGCCAGAGGAAGACAGAAGGGCAGGTGGTGTTGGTGGTCTTTAAAAGAACTGGAAAACTGATTGGTGTCAAATTCCACTCAAGGTGAATTTAGGATCAGCCTTTCGTTTGTATGCTTGGAAATCTGCTGCTGACTCCAATGGGCATGAGGAGAACAGCAACTGCTTTTTCAGTTTTGTTTTGCCAACCAGAGACTCCATCACTGGTCACAAGAACCCTGATCATGAAATTTAGGAACCTTTGACATTTTAAGTACTGTTCATAGCGATTAAAAACTAAAATGCTGAATTTCATGTACAGGCAAATTGAGGGAGAAATAAGTAAATGCTGGGAACTAATATCTTAGATTTATAGTAGCCATAGATTGTAAACATATACTTTAAAGACAGAAGGAGCCTTTTTAAATTTGACTTTGCATAAAACAAGGCAAGCGTTATACAGTCATACCTTCAGGTGAGTGAGACTGTGGAGTTTTCAGATTTCAGGGGGTAGAGAATCTGCCATATCCTGAGGTGAACTCTCCAGCATTAAAAATATGCAGCTTATCTGTAGTCAGAACTTGTCCAGCTCGAGCTACCAGCCTGTGAAGTGTTATGTACTTGTATGTTAAATTAAAAAGCCTTCTGCCCTTATATATAATATTTCCCCGAATTTCTATTTGGAGCTATTTCCCCTCACTGCTTTTACATTTCATTACTGCTCTGCTGCAAGAGTTCAAAGTTTTCCAGTGAAAGTCTTGTGGGGTTCCAGGGGATGATGCTCTCCTAGGCCAGGCTATTTGCAGTGCAGCACAGGGTAAAGTGAAATGCAAGCACAACTCCCATCAACCCTGAATGACAGGTTTAACAATTCCCCCTCTCCCTCCTCCCCCTCAACCCCTGAGTATGGATTATATCCATGTCTCTTCACCAGGGGCCTATATCCTAGCAGTTTACTGTTCTCTGATATTAACACTTGAAGTTTTAATGAGCACAAGCAAAGGAGGATGCTTAGAAACAATACATAAAGTACAACAAATACAGGATAGGCAGTGTGAGATTAGATTTTAATGCCATCTTAATGACAACACTGGGATCTATTTATTGCTCTGCATAACTATTTCATTAACACAGATGCCAGAATACTGCAAAGAATATGAACTATTGGGTTTTCCACTTTGGGAAGTGGGATTTTGGAAGCAATCAGGACAAAGGGAAAGGAAGGGGTAACAGACAGCAAGGTGTCAGGATATCTCAGTAACTTATTCAATCTGCTCAAGCAGCTTGATGGCATGGTCAAAGTGCCCTCATTTGCATTAGTTTCACAGAATTTCTCTTGTTCCCAACAGACTAGAGAATTACAATGGCAATATTACCCCTGTTTTTTAAAGATTTTTTTTTAAACTCACCTTTTAGCTCCATTCACTCCCAGCTATGACAGGTGTATTATTAACAGACTCAATCAGGCTTCACAAATTATGTGTGTGGGTTTTGGAGAGAGAATTAGTTAAACAAAATGTGTGAATCCTGACTGGCTAAAACCAAATGTGAAAGCCTCAAATTGCTGTGCAGTCCCCAAAGAAGCTGAAGTCAGCTTGCCTTTCAGAAATCACCAACCAAGATGCAGAAGGGAAAGGTAGTCAAAATTGGAAATGGAACCTCAAGCCCAAACCCTGTGCAATGTAGAAGAAAAACAGCAACATTGAATCTGAAGGGCTTGACATGGGACCTGAGAAATTTGTCCCTCTTAGCACCTGTGTAAGATGATACTCTGGAAGGAATTTGTGTGTTAGACTCAATCCTCTAAAAAAGACCACAGTTACTAGAATTTAATTCTCACACATCCCCAAACCAGGGGGATAACCTTGTCTTTACTTGGGTCCCCCTGCTCATACTGCCTTTAACCTCATGTCCTGTACCAGGCAAGCTTTAGGAAGGCCCAATGCCTGCACATATTGAATGGGGTGACAGAAATGGGGAAATAGCAGAAATAGTGGGGAAATAAGACCTGTATGAGTCTGGAGAATGCATCAGTGACAGGAACAGGAGTGAGACCACAGTCATTCAACACCTTCAATGTTGCCACCTTGATACAACCTCTGCCTGAGTTGGCATCAGCTTCAGGATCTACTTCACGCACTGTCCCAAATCTCCTCTGAAAAAAAACCCTGAACGGCAAAAGCCTTGAAGTTCATTCTCCTGCTCTTTCATCTCCAGTTCTCCATACTGCCACAGAAAGAGCCAACTGAGCAAGGCACTGCAGTCACTTTACTCCTTTCTTTCCCGTGTCACATGTCTTAGAAATAATCAGCTGCAGGAAAATCGAATGACCTGGTGTGATGTAATTGTGTGCCTGTGACTGCCATGCACTCATTTATCTGTGTGTGATAGCCCACTGATAAAATGAATATGGTTACCATGACACCAAAAAGTCACAGCTGGTTTGAAAAATTCACAGAGGTCAGGGGCAGAGCAATGTTAAAATCGGTTTGTGTTAAGCATATCTGGAGTTGTGCTTCTGTCACCCAGAAAAAATTCAGCATTGATTCAGATCTCCTTGTGCTGATCTTTGCTGTAAGGAGAAGAAAATGACAGGACACTGAACAAGAGAATTAATGGCCTGTGTATCAATCTCTCTGCCTTTCTCCCTTTTTCTCTGAATGCTGTAAGAACATGCTCAGCTCCCACCAGACCTGACTCAGCCCCTCCTTCCAGGAAAGACACAAAACTGCATCTTTCTGTGTGTTGGACAAAGGAGACCTAGGAAACAAAGGAGACAGAGGGCAAAGAAAAGGATTTATAAGGGAATGAGAGGCTTTTGATGATGAGAAAATAATGAAACATAAATGTCAGAGGGAGTAGCCACAGAAAAAACACCCACGAAGAGCAAAGTTAAAGAGAGGTGGGAGGAAAACGTTGATGATAGGGGGAAGAGAGAGCAAAATGAAGCAGAAAGGAGTCTCAGCAAATTTCCATAATGTAACACTGATGAAGCCTTTTATGATTATGACAGGGATTTTCAGAATGTTCCCTTGCAGGAAGTTTGCATACTCATTCTTTAATAGCTCTGAACACTTTCCCAGACTCAGTGAAAGTGGAAACTTTTTCTGCTAGTGCTGCCTGCTCTAAATCTGGGCTACTCCTGTGCATCACCAAGCTCCAAGGAGCTATATCTCTGAGGTTTGCTCTGGATAGGCTGGCACATCAAACCCATGTCCATGCTGCCTCCAGAGAGTGTGAGAGCCCTGCCTGTACTCTGCAGAGCCAGCTGATGCTGCTCTTCAGGATGAATACACTATGTCCTGCCAAAGGAATGGAGACATTGTTTGCACAATAGTTTGTGGGACATGGATACAGGTTGTTTTTTATCCAGAGCCAGAAAGAAGCCTGAGCTGATTCAACCTGTGTTTAATGCAAAATACCAGGGAAAATGATGAGATTCTGGGCTACCTGAAGCAAAGCCAAATTCACAAGTTAGTATGACCTTAAAAGCTTCCAGAAATCTCAGCTTGTTCTTACTTCCAGTCCAGACTCGAGCCCCAACCCAGTGTGCAAACAAAGAGTACAGATTATTGCTATTTACATACCACTTGTTTACCTGACTCTATCTTTTCAGACTTGCTTATTTTCTCAGACTGCATGATTGTCTGCAAAATTTTTTGAGGTAAGTCTATGCCACTATAAATACAAAAAAATATTACAGTTGTCCCTGGTGAGTTTTTGAAAGGTGTATACCACTGTTCAATACTTGTTTAAGGAAAAAAAAAAAAAAAAGACTGCCAGAGAAATGACCTTACAGCAGAGAGGAAGCTTTTGAGCTCCACAGAGTGATTTCAGCAGACCTTGCTGTCTGAAACACATTTTGCTAGTGCAGATGATTTGCACACGATAAATCCATCACAGTCACTTCAAGAGGACAGACACCAGTGGTTTAGTCTTTCCAAATCCTACGAAGTGATGAGAAATAGTCTCTGATCCCTTCAGGGCCTCTGCTGCAGACTTCAGGGGGAGGACTCTCCAGTGGATTCCCCTCAAAATTGCATGAGCAGTAGTTGTAGCCCCAGTCCAGGTTCACCAGCTCCCCAAAGGCTGCTGGAAGGGACCGTAGGTGGTTGTTTCCCAACCAAAGTGTGTGCAGATTCCTCAGAAGGCAGACATCCTCAGGAATGCTCTCCAGTGAGTTGAAGAGCAATAGCAACGTTTCCAGTTTCTCCAGATGCCGAATGCTGGAGGGGATGGTATCTATTTTGTTGTCACTCACATCCAGAAAGGTGAGGCTCCTCAGCTGGCAGAGGGGTTCAGGCAACTCAGTGAGGCTGTTGTTGGCAAGGTGGAGGCTCTGCAGCCTTTGGAGTGCCCCCATCTCTGTGGGCAGAGAGCTCAGGCTGTTGTTGCTCAGCGTGAGCCTCTCCAAGCAGCTCAAAGTGCCAATTTCAGCAGGGATTTTCTTCAAGTTGTTGGAGTCCACATAGAGGCAGGTGAGGTTCCTCAGACGGCTGATCTCCTGGGGAAGCAGCTCCATCCTGTACCTGAGGCAGCTCTCTCGTTCTGGGCTCATCTCCAGCACCTGCAGCTGCTCCAAGCCAAAGACCTGTGTGGGAACTGACAGCAGCTCTCTGCCAGAGATCTTGAGTTTCTTCTTCCCTTCATATTTTGGATCATGCTCTGTGAGGTACTTCCAGAGTGGATCAGGACCTGGACAGGCACATCTGGGAGAGGTGACTGCATCCATATCCCACCAGAACAGTGGCCGGTTGAACAGAGACTGTCAGTCACAATTACCTGCATGCTCCACAGGCAGCCTCTGAGGTTTTTGGTGGATCAAGGTTCTCTGTCAGCTTTGTGCTCTGCTGGGCACGTTACCAACACACAGAGTGTTTGAGTTGCTCAGATACATCCCACTGAGTAAACATTTGGTATTCTCACATGATCAGGTGTTTCCCCTCCTGCTCTGCAGAGCACACAAACCCAGCTCTTGGGCTGTGATGTGGCCTCTCACAGCTGCAACCAGTGAGCAGTGGTCAGACAGGGAAAACTGCCTCTGCTTTTCAGCAGGTGTGTTAAAATCTCTGCCTGTGTGTAGCTCTCTCCTTCTGGAAGCGTCAAGGGTGCCTTTGCCTGAAGAATTCATATTGCCTGGGATTGCAATGGAAGCAGCAAGGCAGAGTAGATAAGGCACATGGTAAACGGGACAAGGAGAAGACAGAGGAACAGCTGGTGGCCTGGGAACTGGGAATCATTAACATATCTTGTCCTCAGGTCAGTTTGTGCCTTTAACATTCAGCAAACACAATAAAGGATCAGTTTTGAAATCTGGAGGTCCTCCTCCGTCCTGCTAAGTGTGTAAACTCCTACACCATGGAGATACCATTTTTCTTGTGTTGCACTTGCTCTGGCATATTTAAAAGCAAATTTTAATTCCTTACTGTCAAAGGTTTTGTAGATGTATAAAATGCCAGGTTTATCCCAAGCCACTCAGCACAGCATGTGATGTTGAGAGCAAGGCATTTTTCTGGAAGGAGAAACTTGTAGGTTTGAAGCCTCAGGCTGAGAAAGCCACCCTCTTTTACTTCATCCTCTAATCCTTAAGCTTTCAGCTAAAAAACTGCTTAAGACAGCCATTTCAAATGCTTCTCAAGGAGAGAGATGGAGACCCACGGGCCATTAGTGGTAGAAGACAATGTGTTAGAGGTGTAGTCTAAGGTCTGCTAGGTCAGGTCTTGTGAAGGTCAGGTCTTGCACATCAGCTTTACTTTCCCAGCCTCCTCAGTTCTGATCATCTCAGGTCAGGATGTTCCTGAATTTGCTGGAACCTATGTTCCACCACCAGGGGAGTGTGTGGCTGCACAGGTAGTAGCTGTCTATTCAGACAATGCTGGCAAGAGGATTCGGGGATTCTTGTTCAGCTTTGTCTCTTACTTTCTAGATTCTAATGCTTTTTAATTGGTTTTCACTCTGAAATATACTTTTTAAGGCCTGGAATATACCAGCTGTCACCCTTGACCTGGATTCAGAGTACAAATACCATAATCATTTTGAAATCAAGCCCTGGATTTCTTCCAGATAAATTTCCAGCATCTGTAAGACAAAACAGTATCACTTTGCCTGTGAGGCTGCTTAGGCATTTTAGGCTCCTGGGATAGAATCACAGAATTCTTTGGGTTGGAAGGGACCTTAAATACAATCTAGTTCCAACCCCTCTGCCATGATTAGGGATGCCATCCTCTAGACCAGGTTGCTCAGGTTCCCATCCAACCTGGCCTTGAAACCTTCCAGGGATGGATTTTTCATGAAAAAAATTCAGCAGAACTTGAGAGAGTCTAATAATTTTTCATAAGCATTAAAGGGTACAATAACTTAGAAATATCTGTACATCAGACACAAATGCAGCAGCCAAGGAAAAGTGAGATTTTCACTTGCAGAAGGCTGTTTTCCAACAGACCTCACAAATAACTGTAAAAATAAGACTCAACTCCCATCAAAAAGGTGCTGAAGAAGTTATTGCACTGACAATAATTTCAGACTTGGGTGAAAACCATCCCCCACATTGCTAAGGGGAAAAACGTGTCTCTAAGAACACATTGTCAAATACATCTGTCCTGTGAAATAAACCAAATTGCTGTATGTGCTGCCTTCTGTTGGAACATGCTTTTCTCTTCAAATCCAAACCCAAGTGTTTCAGACAGCATGTCATGCAGAGACAAAGGTATTGTCAGAAAGAAGTTTCTGAGGGTTTTGGCATCATTCTCTTGCTGCATTTTTTCAAACCTGGAGTTTGAACCTATGCTTTCCTTTATGAAGGTGGCAAGTTCTGCTCTGCTCCTTGCAGGACATCCATCTTCCTGATGCTGATAGGAATGTTGGGAGTATGATTAATGTTCCTTATGCATTCTACATAAAGCTCATGTCACAAAATGTAAAGTACCAAGAAAGAGCCTGCATTTCCAACAAATAATCCCCTAGAGACCCAGCAGGATGGTCTCATTCTCAGTTCAGACAAACTTCCAACAACATTGCCAGCATCAATATTGTGGAGCCAAGCCCTGCAAGGTATTCAGATGTTAACCCTTACAACAAAAATCTGCTTTGTAAAGCAATTCCCAAAAGCAGACTCCTCTTCATCACATCTTCATGCTTTTCTAAGCAGTTGTTCCCATTTCACAAGTCAGAAGACAAGGATCTACTATGTATGTGACTTCCAGGTTTAAACCCAATCAAGAAAATTAGGCAGGCTTTTTCTTAAGCTCTAAACTTCACCATTTAAAAAGGTTTTGAAAGAAAAATCGAAACCCTGATGGACCCATATTGCCCTAAAGGCCTCAGCTACCAAATTTAGTACATAGAAGGCAACTGGGTGGCTGATAAAGAGACTCTTCCTCCAGCAGTTCTGCAGAAGCAGCAGCAAGGAGGACTCCTGGTGGTCTCTGGTGGATGCTCACCCCTGCATGGGACTGCAGACTGGGGCAGAAGCCTGCCTTCAACTCCACACTGGCTTCATCCTTATGCTGCTCTTCCTGCCATGCCATGGAGAAGCCACCTTAACCCTCATCAGCACTGGGCTCCAGCTCCCAGAGGCTGAAAGTAGATTTATTTTCAGTCTATGTTGTAACTGTTGAGTGAGTGCAGTAATTTTAAGGAAGTTTTCATTGTGCAAGGACAGTACAAGTTCCTGCCATAACCTTGCCCCTCTCCCTGTGAGCAGCCTGGCTGCTGGTCACAGAGCACCCAACCTGCCATCATCTGTAACATGAATATCCCACACCAGGATGTGAGTTACTGAGGGTGAAAGATAAAAGCTCCCAGAAGATCTCTTTTCCATGGAGATATAGTTAATGTGGGCAACACAGCTCTGAGTGCTGCAGCTGAATACTTTAGGATAAGCTGAATGGATCTCCAGGTTCTACAGCTCCCACTGGAGCCACCAAAATGCAGGTCAAACCACAGCTCAACTCCTTAAAGTCAAGGAGCTGGACTTTGATGATCCTTGTGGGTCCCTTCCAACTATGGATATTCTGTGGTTCTATGTTCTGTGACTGAATCTCACTGTGAGAGACTGAGCATGGGATTGAGGTACCCAGACACAGACATTTTGCATTATTTGATGTGCTCTCCCCTGGGGTCACCCACTGAAGCTCCCCTAGGTCCTACATCACACCTGCCAGTCCCCGTCAGTGTCTCTGGCCCCATGTATTGTGTTTGGTGACACCCAGACATTCCTGGGCAACAAGTCCTACTCCAGAAGCTGTCAAATGCAATCTTTAACAGGGCAGAGCTTGGCCAGTTTCCACATTAAAAGGCTGAATGACCAGAAGACTCTATTTTAGTGGGCTTTTTTAAAATATAATTTTTAAACTTTTTTTTTTTAATAATTGCTCAGAATGTAAAATCTGTGTTGGTCTCCTAACCAGTTCTGTGGCCAGAGCACAGAGTTTGGGCTTAGCTGACACAGTACTTTTATTGTTTTTATGGAAAGAAGAAAAAACCCACAGGCATTTGATACAGCTTCCAAAAAGCAGCTAATTCAAAACTGTTTAGAAATTGTTAAATAATTTAACACAAAAAAATATATTTTCCCCAAATGAACCTGTTGCTTTGTTCTGTCTTTGTAATTTGTTTATTTGACAGGCAAAAAATTGAATTAAATAATGGTTTGTTTGCTATAATTACTGTAATTTACAAATGATTTTATAAAAAGGAAAAAAAAAAGAGCAACTGACAGTGGTGCCATAAATCCCATGTGTTCCTTTTAAAAATCTGAATAATATATTGTCTCGCTCTCTAATGCAATTTTAACAGTATATTGCCACAGGGCCAAAACAAAATCCAGCTGAAAAATCAGTCTATTCCCAGGTTTAAACCTCAGACTCAGTGAACAGACTACTGTATGGTGATTTACCACACACTTGGTTGCAGACACAGGAACACTGAGATGCCAAAGCCACACTTTCCCTTACTCAGGGCTGGTTAGGAGAGGGCCACCAGCACTGTCCCTGTCCTGTGTGCCACCTCCTGGCTGTGTGTTCACCTGGCACAGTGCTGGACAGACCATACACACACAGTCACCTGTTAGGCACAGAGGCACCTGCATTTCCTGGAGAGAAGCTTCTGACCATGCCCAGGGCTGTACTTGTAGGTTTACTGGCTTCCCAGATGGCAGACCTACTTTGAAAAGTAATCTCAGGCCACCTTTAAAAAGACTGAAAATACACACAAACAGACTAAAGCAAAAACTGTGGCAGTTTTTGAAATCCTCCAAATACACCCTCCTTTCTTACCTGTTATTTCAGGTGTCCTTTTAGGCACATTCCTGTAGGGCTTGCTTCTCTAAAAGGTGGCAGCTACAGAAACCTCCCTTTGATGACTAAAATCTGGGTGAGTACAAACACGGGTCTTGATCTGGGTCTGCAGCTCATGTACTCTGCTCACTAACAACAGATTCTGCCTGGTAAATGTCATTTAACTGGCTGGAGAGAAAACAAGGTTTAAGAAAAAGCAGGGAAATGGCACCCACTGAATTCAGGGCACAGAGACAGTCTGGGGTGTCTCTGGGAACAGACTGAGCAGATAGCCATATGCTAGGGAATATGCTGAAGCAAAGGGAATTAGGCTGTGTCCCCTTTTATGGGTGGAAAATGCTCAGAGATGTAGTCTGTGTCTAGCTCATGCAGATTTTTCAATTGCTATTAAAGATGCAAGTGCTTCCTTTGTGTTCCCAATACAGACTCTTGGAAATGGCTCCCACAGAAGCTCAGATGAAAGAGGTTATTAAAAAAAACCCTTTCATCTCTTTCAACTGGATGCCACTGCACTGTCTCACCTACTGTGCGTTGCACTAGATTACCCTTAGAGTTCCCTTCCAACCCAAATTATTCTATGATTCTTTGACCTCACAGGAGTTAAAGACCCTGAAATTTGTTTAACAGAACATCATTATGTATCTTCCCTTCTCATGGTGCACTAGAATGTACTGAGTTCTATGACATGCATGGCACATCAGACACACATGATGAGAGCCTGTAGAGACGAAGGGGTCAATGCATGGCATACCAGACACACATGAGAGCCTGTAGAGACGAAGGGGTCACCATCATGACAGGAATTAAATGTCACATTTGCATGGCCCAGTTAACATGTTTGACCTCCATAACACTTGTTCATTACCACCACATTTACCCAAAGCAATGTCTCTTCCCATGTTAGGAGGTGCTCTCAAATAAGGACCCTGTTCTGCCTCACCACTGGAGGGAGGAAATCTCAGCCTGGACTACGAAAAATGCTCCTGTCAAACATGTGATCAGCATGTTTGCTTAATACTAAAATCCAGCAAGCTAACCCAAGATGCAATACAGTAACACATATACCATTGAAAGTTACTTAAAAGTGGCAAGCTTTTCACTTCATGGTATTTTCACTTTAATTGGTCTTTCCATAGCAAGAAACACAGTAAAATCAAATCAAAGAGTTTATTTGCATAGGAAATAGCAAAAATAGCACCATTAAGAGCTACACAGTAAAGACTTTGTTTAACCTTGGCATTTGTACTTGTTATTTAATTTCATTTTTCAGTAAAGCAGAGGCAAATTTTATCTGCTACTGGGTGAGAAAAGACTTCAAGACTGGCAAAAGCTTATCTCAGCGCTTTAGCCTCAGGTTATGATTCTGGGCTGGTTATCAACAGCTGTGGCTTCTGCTTGGGCTGGCCAGTTTGGAAGCACCATGCCATATGGAGAATGTGTTAGCAGGGCAGGGTGCCTGTTTTCTGTCTCCAGAATAGCAGACCGGATTCCCAAACACATTCAGCACTTAGTGCCTGTGTCAGGTCCATTACTCCCATCTCTCACTACAAACTGCTTTGTGCAGAAGAGTTTTGAAAACACAGCTGCTTTGCTGGCTGGCATATATCTGAGGACTGATGACTTCTCAGATCTGCACTTGGTGGGTGGGCATAGCTTGGTCAGAAGGTTAAGCTCACTAATGACCTATTGTGAAGGTCTTTTCAGACTCCATCCCCTTTTTACTTTGTCTTTGCATTCTCAGGTTGATTTTGGCAATTAGCTGATAGGGAGAAATGGCCACTGTCTGGCTTGTTGCTTTCACCATCAAACACAATTTCCCCCATGTTTATGAACATTTCTTTGCTCTGATCCTTTCATCAAAGATCAACAGCCTCCTAGACCAGGCTGCACTATGCACCAGCCCTCTAAGTAACACAGCTTGCCAGGTTATGGTCATAATGGATCAACCAAAACAGTGAATTGGGTCACAGTTGGCTTCCTGAGCTTTTAATACCAGGGGGCTTTCTATGCTGCTGTGGCTGATTTTTGGGTGAAGCAGTGGTAGGGAGCTGTGCATGTGCTGACATTGCACAAGGGATTTGGCATCCTTGACCTGACAGAGGATAACCTTGCAAATGCATCTCCCTGACAGAGATAAGTAAGCTCCACTTCTTGGAAAAAAACTCTCCACTACAGAGAGGTTTAGATCTTCTGTGTCGTCCCTTCAGGCCTTTTCTAAGAAATCCCACATGACTCCATGAAAAAGTAGCTCCTATAGAATATTGATTCATTTATCAGCAGAAGAATATCAAATTTAACAGGGATCTTCTGGAAAGCGCACACTAGCTGTTCAAAATTGTCCACTGGGAGTTGGATGTACTGTAGACACCTTTTCCAGCTTTGGTATGACTTTATCTTCCTCCCTGCCATGTGGATAGCAAATAGCACCAACAATCCTGTGCCTGTGTGTCACAGTTAATGCTCTAGGCTGCAGGATTTGATTTGAGCTGAAAGGGTGAGGGATAAAGCTTTGGAAAAAATTAATCAGATAACAGATAAAAAATTTGGCATTGGAATGGTTTTGCATAAACAGTCACACAACATATTGCTATTATATGCTTTTCAAAAGAGGAAAAACCCCACTTATTTTTAGCATTTTAATATGCCCTGATGTTAGAGAAAACAAACAAAAAAATAAGTTCACATATCACATCAAAGATAATAATAATAATAATAATTATAATTCACAAAAATAATCTGACCGACCGGCAGCATTTGTTGGCTTTAGAAGGCCTCCCGCGAAAGAAACGCAGCTGAAGACATTGGAGAGCTCTTGGCAGGTGTGAGGAATTCAAGTTTTCAAAACAAGTCTGGGGGGGCTCTCTGCACACTACGGCCCTTTGACATTGGAGGGTCGGGCAGCCAGGCTTGCATAGTAAGCACACTGAGAGGGGTCACACTGTCCCCTGGCTCCTGGGGGCCCCTGGGGACCTGCCAGACCCGGCACACCAGCTTCACCTTGAGGGCCAGGAGGTCCTGGCATCCCATCTTTGGCATAACCAGGCTCCCCTGGGAGGCCTGAAATAGAAACAGAATGCCCTGGTGAGTGGCACCAGAGTGACACACCCAGTGTGCAGTACTCAGCAGTGTAATGTCACAGGAGATGGCTTTGCTGCCGAACTGGGATGCAGACAGCAGCTTCCATAGGTTTGGATTTGGCTGGGATGTATCTCAAGGATACAACCAGAGTGTCTCCTCTGAAATAAAGATTTCCACTCCCTATGGGACCTTGAGATGCTCAGCTCTGATATGGCTGCTCTTCTACCTCCATGCTAAAGTTGTGGAGATGTGTGAGACAACTAATGACATAGAGTCCTCACAGAGAGGAGGTGAGAATGGGAAAGTGGAGGCAAGAGCCAGCCTGGGGAGATAAATCACTGGTGCAGAGCATAGTGGGCACATTGTTATTTGAAGGCAACGCAAGGCCAGTCTGCCAAATGCAGAAAATGGGGTTATGAGGGCTTCCCATAGTTCCTTTCCCAAGAAAGCAGTGAAGGCAAAACTTATCAATGGTACCTAATTTCAGACTGCAGATAAACTGCATTTGCCGCTGCTTTGTCAGTAATAGTAAAGCAGAAGCTGTATCCCCAAGGCACAGGTGTTCAATATGACCTTTCATAACATCTGAAACTGCCTGAACCTCTGGGTTCAGCTTGGTCACAGGAAGACTCTGCCAAGGACAGAGAAAACACTTCACAGTGCATTTAATAATTAAAGCTTCACTTTGGATTTGACCCAAAGGTCAGTTAACTTAGCTGTAACTGAGATGGTTCACTGTACTCATTCAGCAGGCTGAGGAATTAAAGGTGGCCAGACATGATGTTAATGATACAGTTCTTCCCTTTGGGCCACATCCTACAGAAATTGTGTCTGTTGTTTTTATGTCATCATGATCATCTCTCTGGTACAGCAGAGACCTGTGTCCTGGCAGTGGTTCTAAGTGATGTGTTTTGTGGGGTGTTCTGAATAACATACCTGGAATTCCTGGGGGACCCATTTCCCCTCGCTGACCAATGCCAGTGTCTCCTTTCTCCCCCTTTGCTCCTCTTTCTCCTGTAGAGAGGGAAAGAAAAAATATGAACTGATGAGCATGGTCTACAGAACTAAGCACTAGTGTAGGTCTTCCATCCACACTGAAGCCAGTATATTTGGTAAAAACAGTTCCTAATTGTGGCCAATCCTCTGAGAGAGGACATTAAGTGGGAATGAAGACTTGCCCCACTCTAGTTCTGGCCAGAGGTGCAACACACCAGCAACTGCTGGTCATATTCAACACCTCTGGTTCAACAGACTGAGGTTGCTTCCAACACCAGCATTTTGAGGACAATTTATAAGCTACTAGAAGGAAAGGTGGATGCTAAAGTCGAGTGGACACATCCTTTTATTGGACTGCCTCAACACACCAAGTTTCACTTACCTTTGGGACCAATTGGTCCAGGTGGCCCTTCAGACCCAGTCTGTCCAGGCCGGCCAGGCTCCCCCGGAGGGCCAGTTCTTCCTGGGAGTCCTTCCTTCCCAGGGGGACCAGGAGGTCCTGGTCTGCCATGGGATGCTTTTACCTGTGCAGGCTGTATCTGAGCCAGGATGTAGGGTAACTTTGCTGCAAAGAGAGGGAAATGAGTTTGTTAGACTAAAAGGACTATGCTCCAAGAGATGGAAAGCCAGAACCAGGGGCCCAGTAAAGTCCCAAGTACTGTCATAGATCAATTTTCCAGGGCCACCCATTTTTCATCACTCCATAATCCATGACTGTGACTCTCTGATTCTCTCTAAATTATTTAAATCTCTTTTCTTGGTAGCCATGAATTGCTCCTAAATTCCATACTTTATCATAAACCTTTCTCTCATCCTCTGCTCCTTGTCCTCCAAGTATCTGAAATGTCCCTTCCTTTAGTTGTGCAGATGGTGGATCCCTGCTAAACTGGGACCACTCCTGTTCTGAAAAGGAGACCCTTTTCCTACTGCTTATGCGATGGAGAGATGCTACATGGCTGGTCTGTAGGGAGAAAGCTTTTCTTGTTCCAGGCTGTTCCAGACAGGCACACACTGCCTGCCATCTCAGTGCTAAGACCCTGAACAATCATGCAGGCTTTGGCTGGGGTGGAGTTAATTTTCTTCATGGTGGCTGGTATGGGGCTCTGTTTTGGATTTGTGTTGATAATACAGAGATGCTTTTGTTATTGCTGAGCAGGGCCCACACAGAGCCAAGGCCTTTTCTGCTTTTTGTACGGCCATGCTGGGGAGGAAATTTGAGTTGTTGGGAAGAGACACAGCCAGAACAGGTGACCCAAACTGACCAGAGGGAAATTCCAGACCACATGACATCAAGCTCAGTGTACAAAGTGAGGAAAGGAAGGGAGGGACATTTGCAGTGATGGTGTTTTTTTTTCCAAGTAACCATTACCTGTGATGGGGCCCTGCTCTCCTGGAGATGCCAGAACACCTGCCTGCCCATGGGAAGCAGGGAGTTAATTCCTTGCTTTGTTTCGCTTCTGGGTGCAGCTTTTGCTGTACCTATTAAACTGTCTTTATCTTAACCAATGAGTTTTCCAGCTTTTACTCTTCTGATTCTCTCCCTGATCCTGTTGGCGGGGGAGTGAGTGAGCAGTGTGTGGGCCTTGGCTGCTGGCTGGGGTTACACCATGACAGCAACCTTGAGAGCTCATAAAACACTCAACATCACATAAACATTCTACAGAATAGAAGGGAGAAGAGTGTTCTATCTTCTTTTCATTGATCTTAAATGCTTTCAGACTGGTGTGGATATTGAAGACTGAGAGTGTGTAAATAAAATCTGTGAAATGATCACCCTGTTTACCTGTGATCTTTAGTACAGAACAAAATGTCTGCAGCTGCATGTCAGCTGCATCAAGAGCTGTGTGAGAAGGACTACAGCTCTGCATCTCACTGTCAATGGGATCAGTAGTGATCTGCAATTCTCATACTTAGAGAGAAACAGCAGCCCATATCCCCTCCAATCCCTCTTCTTATACTGATGAGTATCAAAAGTTATAGGCAAAAATCATGAACATTTCTTCTCCAGCTGGGACCTCAAAAGAAAGTTTATGATCTACTCTGATTACTTTTTGAGCTATTGCTGGGAAAATCAAAGCCTGGGGAACTGGAAAGCACATTTCATATCATACATCTTCCAAGCAAGCTTGCTGCAATTCTATCTTCCTTAAGCAGGAGAGGTTCAGGTGCCAGCACAGCTATGGAAAGCATCATTCATACTCTCAGATCCATCTTCTGGCTTCCTGGTACTGATTACTTACCATCTAGCTGCTTGGATAACTCCTCTTGGATGAGTCTCCTCAAAGTCTCTAGAGATGGGGCCTCTCCCTAAAGAGTCAGAATCACAGTGATGAGACTAGATAACCACAGTAAAGGGATCAGATAGTTACAGGACAAGGGGGAACAGTTTTAAACTAAAAGAGAAAAGATTTAGATTAGATGTTAGGAAGAAATTCTTAACTGTGAGGGTGGTGAGGTGCTGTAATGGGTTGCCCTGAGAAACTGGATGCCCCACCCCTGGAAGTGTTCAAGACAAGCTGGGTGGGCTTTGGAACAACCTCACCTAGTGGGTGGCATCCCTGCCTATGCTGGGTGGGCAGTTGGAAGTAAATGATCTTTAAGGTCCCTTCAACCCAAAACACTCCGTGGTTCTATGGTGTGCAAACTAAGACCTCCACAAAGGGCTCAGCAGGTGCCATGTCATCACACACAGAGCACACAGGGCAGCAGGGTCTGCCTAAAAGAGGAATGTAAAGGGACTCAAAACAATCACAGAATCAATTGGGCTGGAAAAGACCTCTGAGATCATAAAGCCCACTTGACTGAACTCCACCATGTCAAGAAAATCATGGCACTGAGTGACACGTCCAGTCTTTTCTTAAATGTCTCCAGGGATAGTGACTCCACCACTTCCGTGGGCAGCCCATTCCAGTATCTAATTATCCGTTCTGTGAAGAAATTCTTTGTAGTGTCCAAAATAAACCTCCCTGACACATTTTGAGATTATGTCCTCTTGTCTGGGAGAAGAGACTAAACCCCATGTGGATAGATCCTCCACTTGGGCAGTTATAGAGTCTCCTATAAAATCTCCCCTGAGCCTCCCTTTCTCCAAGCTGAACAACACCAGCACCCTCAGTCTTCACAGGAGCTGGGCTCCAAATTTTTCACCATCTCTGTTCCCTTCTCTGGAACTGCTCCAGAACCTCAATGTCTTTCCTGAATTTAGGGGCCCAGAACTGGACACAGAATATAATGTGGCCTCCCCAGTGCCCAGTACAGAGGGACAATCACCTCCCTTGTCCTGTTGGCCACACTAGTGCAGACACAGAAGGCCAGGAGGCCACCCTGCTCCTTGCCCACCTGGACATATGCCGACTCACATTTGGCCGATGTTGGACAGCAACCACAGGGACTTTTACACTTGGCACCTTTCCAGCCACTCTGCTCTCACCCTGGGGCACTGCAGGGCCTTGCTGGGACTCTGAACAGGACAGGGCACAGGGGACACTGCTAGTGACCAAATGCCAACTCGTTGCAGCTCCATTCCCAGCCATTGTCTGGACACAGCCATCCTGACAGTTAAGTCAGTCAAGACTGCCCCTGCCCAATCAGTGGCCTGACAGCTTTTCCAGGACTGTGCTGTGGGAGATGGAGTCAAAGGCTTTGCTCAAATCCAGAGAGACCATCCCTCGCTTCGCACTCAGCCCTGAGGAGGGTCACTTGCTCCTCAAAGGACATCATGTTTCACAGTCAGGACCTGCCTTTCTTAAACTCACACTGGCTGGGCCTGATCCCTTGGCTGTCCTCTCTGGGCCCTGTGATCCCCCTCAGGATGATCTGCTTCAGAACCCTGCTGGGCCCTGAGGTCAGGCTGACAGGCCTGCAGTTCCCTGCATCCTCCCTGCAGCCCTTATGAGAGTGGGTGTCACACAGCCACCTCCAGCCATCTGGGACATCGTGACTGTCCAGGACTGATAATACAGGATGGAGAGCAGCTTAGTGAGCTCTTTTGCCAGCTCCCGGAGCACCCTCGGGGTGCTCCCAGCCAGCTGCACAGACTTGTCAGTGTCTCAGTGGCTCTGCAGATCACTAATGATTTCCTCTAGGACTGTTGGGGGTCTGGTCTGCTCCTGGTCATTATCTGCCAGCTCAGGGGACTGCTTGTCCTCTGGAGAATGGATCTGTCTGTTGAAGACTGAGGCAAAGAAGGCCTTCAGTAGCTCAGCCTTTTCCTCATCCTTCATAACCATATGCCCACTGCATATCCAACATATAATGAATATTTTCCTTGGTCCTCCTTTGTTGCTAATCTTTGTAAATGAACACTTTTAAACTGTTTTTTACAGTAGTGGTGAGGTGAAGTGCTAATTGATTTTTGCCTTCCTGATTTGTCTTTCTCCATGAGGTGGGAGCTAAGGGGTGGGACACATGGAGGGCTGGGTGGAAAAAGCAGTTTGGCAGAAGAAAGGGCTTCTCTGGGGATGTTTAGGAGAGGAACACACAAGGTGGGAAAAGGGAGAGCGGCAGGTCATTGGAAGAGGAACAAGCATAGGAAAAGTCGAGGGGCAAAGGCCTAAAGCAGGCCTTTGAGACCAAGGATGCCACGTCTCTCCATGACAAGGGGGGGCCGTGCCCACCAGGCCTGTGTGACCCGCAGTTGCATTGTGCCCAGAGGCTATTGTGACACAGGTCCATGCCGTGACACGGAGGACACTTGTAGGGCCAAACCCCTCGTGTTGTCACTCTCAGGAGAGCAGCTCTCTGAGGAGACAGCAGTTCTCTCACGAGGCAGCAGCTCCTCAGAAGGAAGCAGCTCTCCCGGGTGATCTTGGCCAGTGCTCATCAGAGCATAGCCAAGATGTCAAAGAGACACGAGGCAAACACCCACTGCCAGTCCCGTGAGGGGCAGGCGCC